>NC_056726.1:35716612-35869112 GCF_019279795.1 Protopterus annectens
ACAGCATGGAGACAAATACAAGAATGTTGATAGGATGTCACTGCATGCTAAGTTTTACTGATTAAAATTAATAACCAGTTCAACTTGCAATAATGGTGAACTCATAAACTATTCGTTACTTATACTGTTTATTTCTAAATCTTATATAAAAAGATACCCTTTCAAAATACAAAATGTCTGGTTTTATATTGGAAGAAACTCAAAAATGCTGACATCTTTCTTCTTAGATATATTTAATACATAAACTGCTTAAGCTCTTTTATCCACAAGAAAAAATCCAGACTTTAAAAAAAATCTAGTACACAATATTCAATCAAACATTTAAAAAGACTATTATAACCATGTGACTAAGAATTAACCAACCAGAGACAGCTAACCATGTGCTACATAATTCTAAACCACTTTTGAAATTTCTAAAATAGTCACAGACATAAATTAATACATAAGAATAAATTCAAAATTAAATACTGCTATTAAAATGTTATCATTTAATAAGACTTAAATGAAGTCTTAAAAACAGGTGCCAAAGTAACATGTTCATTCATCCTAGGCTTTTTGGTAGCATTCAGCTTAGCTGCAATTCCAATTCCAACCCACCATCCATATCATTAAATGAATACAACTCTAACCACTACCACACAAACACATTATCAGCTAACTGACCAGTCATACGAAACTCCACTTTGCATATATTATCTCTTCATCCCATAGTATTTTTCCTGTTTCCTAAACTACTCAGAATAGTAACATGTATTTACCTCTCCGCCTAATAGCTTTACTTATCATCCTGTCTTACTTAACCACTTAACATTTGCAACTTCTATCACTAATACCTATAAACACTACTTTGCATTCTCAGTGCAATTGTACCACTGACAATGCTCAAATCTGTCTATCCCTGCACATTTCTAAATTAATTGACCATAAAATCTAATACTACTACACACCAAAAAATAAATACATATAAAATTAACCATCTCTACCCATGTTCCTCTCCATTCACAACAAACAAAATAAATGAATAATATAATATATAAGAAACATGTTCCCTACATCTAAACAATGCTGTATCTTTATAACATGTCTAATAGAATGTGGAGACATACACCCTAACCCTGATCTAACCATAATAACTCATAATAATGCTAACACTTTTCATCCAAGTCATTTGAATTCAACAAATCTCTTACACAGTTCTGCTGGCCTTAAAACTTGTCAGCTTAAATATTTGAAACATCTCAAGCAAACTAGCTGAGCTTCATACGTGGATCTCATCCCATAAACTAGACATAATTTATCTCGCTGAAACATGGCTTAAACCCAACATTCCAGAAGATAAAATTCTATCCAAAGGATGTAATATTATAAGGTCTGATAGACTAAACAGAAGAGGAGGAGGATTATCTGTTATTTATATAAATAACTTACTGCTTTCCATTTATCCTTGTGTAGATCCTAAATTTGACAATGCAGAAACTCTAGTCACACTACATAAACTTAACCAAAAAAGGCCATATTCTTTGTGATGATATGAGGTATTGCCAGCTATGCCAGGAGAAGTAGGGCAGTGGATGGATAACATATGTCAGCATAGCTAGCTGGAATTCTGTGAAGAATTATATGTCATTTGCATACCAAACTGATTTGTACAGATGATTGTGTTGAAAAAATGTATTTGTAAAGCTATTTCTGTGAAAATGTACCAACAGTGGGTTCTGCTGGACAGAAAAAGAAATACACCTGTATGTCAGACTGTATTATAACTGTTGAAATTAATATTGTAACAAAGGATACTGGAAGAGAAGAGGTTAAGCTCAGCCCCTGCTAACTTTTAGAAAAATATCTTGAAATTAAACTACTTAATTTAGGCAATTAAGATTTTATCTCACATGTCTCAATGCAGCCAGAGACAAAAAGCCTGTACTAGGAAGCCTTCTGTATTTTCCTTAGGGGTGAACTAATTGCTACTGTGGAAGGATGGAAGTTTGAAATTGTTTTATGACTTATAGAAGCTGTAATACATCTTAGCAAAGTTCTCTCTGTGTGTATGGTAACACATACTTGTGAGATTCTGGTTCAGTTACTAGTAAAGGGGGGTAGTATGGGAATCAGAAGTCAGATGACCAGATGTATGCAATGTCATTCTGTAATCCAGCACAAAAATATGTTTTAATAATAGATGAGACTGAAGTCTCAGGGCAGTCTGTTTTTGGAATCTGACAAAGAAGGACTCCGCACCTACTTCATCTTGCTGTGCTTTAGTAAGTAACCAGGGAATAGTACCTCTTTAGATCACTCAGGGGAAATATAGTGAGATTAGTTAAGTACTGTTTTTCTTTATCTGTGTGAATCTATTCATCTGTGTTATTTTTAATATTTCCTGTGATTGAAACTTGGGTGTTTATTGTAAATAGATATTTAGTATTTTCATGTTCTTTATTATTTATTATTAAATATATTTAAAATTTTCATTGTGGCTGGTCCTTTAGAGAATATTTTAACCTTTGAGAGTTATTATATTTATTTGGAGACACTGTGGCCACTCCTGAGACCCTTGCAAAATTGGTCTAACACTACCGTTTGTATTAATATTAATTTCACGTAGTATAACTAGGTACCCTTGTAAGACCCTTAGAGTAGCTGGCTTTGGAGTGTCTGGTGGCAGTAACTACCTTATAGTCTGGGCAGAGGGCATAGCTAGTAAATTTGCATCAGTCTTTCCCTATTGTGTATGTGTGTGCAAATCAAATCTCAAAGAGTGTGTGTGTGTCAGCTATTTGGAGCAGGGTCAAAGAGCTCTGATTTCACAGAGAGTATGTTGGAGGACTTGGCTTGGACACTCGGCTGAGGACTCAACTCTTCAGCTGTGCCAATGGAGAGTCTTACTTGGGGCCTGGAGAGAGAGAGAGAGAGAGAGAGAGAGAGAGAGAGAGAGGGGCATCATATTCTTTATCACTCTATATATCCCATCTAATACTAAATCCTGTTCAGGCTGAAGATATATTCTTTTGGGCCACAAAAATATCCCCTGTGAAACAATAATAATCTGTGACTTTAAAAATAACTGGGGTAACCAAGACTATAACCTGTTCAACTTATTTAACTTCACACAACTAATTAACACCCACACAAGATTTAACGCAAAGACAAATAAAGACACAGTTCTCAACTGGATCCTAACTAATAGTTCAGATAAAAATCTCAGTCACAGGCACCCTTTCTAACTCACTAAGTGAACATAGTCCATCATATGCAATACAACAGCATTCAAAATCAATAAATTCATCTCATATAACCTATTTAGAATTGTTAGAAATGTCAATCCAATCTCCTTTAACATCTAGTCTAAAACAAATGAACTGTCCACCCCTAAAACCTTACCATTAGATTAAGTAGTTGAATATTTAAACTGGCTTTATTACCTCCTGCCTCTTTGGGTGCCTGTTGTGTTTTTATTGGTTCATGGTTCTGTGGCACCCTTTCCTTGGAGTTTTTTGGTTATTTGTTACATGGAGGTGTCTGAGGTGGAGGCTAGCTTCCAAGATGGAAGCAGTTCAAGGTACTAACCTGGATGCATGCCTGTCTTGTGTGGAAGGGCAGCTCATTCAATTTATATTGCTTATGACTGGAAACATCCAGGGAGTTAAAGACAATGTTTCTGATATTAATTCTATGTGTTCTACTCATAGCAAAGACTGTACTCCTACTCCCACATGTAATCAAGAAGCTGATATGGACCGGAGACAGGCTGATGTATTCATAGAGGAAGTGACGCCAACTTCCTCTGGTTTGCCGTCGCGGGGAACTAGAAGTGAGGTTGCATTTCAGAATGGAGCTGTAGCTAAATTTCATCATATTCATCCAGCATTAAATTCCCAGACCAAGGGTCCGAATGGACAGTTCTCCATTTTAGGGGAATGCAGCACTCAGGGACATGCCTCTGGTAGAACGGCTGATACCTTAGAAAACGGTGATAATGGAGTTAACAAGTGGGCGGATACTACATCTCTGGCTTCATGGCTTGTTAGTTACAAGTCATTTTCTAGTTTATTTATTTATTTATTTTTTATTAACATTTTGTTGACGGGAAGTCCGACTAGGTTCCCTAGCTATCAAGGTACTGAAAATAACTTACTGTTTAATGACCGGAATGTTGAGAAAGACAGTGAAGTTTCTTACAGAGCCAACATTAAAAAACTTTCTGATTTAATTTATAAGCATAAAACTCTAGGTATTGATAACTGTCATTTGCATGATTGTATCAAAAGGGGTATAGTACCCAAAGGATTGCATTTTTACAAGTTTCCCAACAATGTAGTGGAAGGTTCTTCCTTCCACGAAGAATTATTGAGTATTTTTGATCGCAGTGGTTTCAAAGTCATAAAAGCCCTTATTAAGGAAAATGAGAGGATTATGGGGCAATTATATCGGGAGATAGAATACATTAATGAAATTGTGACTAATGACCTTATGTTTTCTATTGAGAATGAAAAGAGAAAATACTTTACCATTAAGCAACAAGTGGAAGAAAAATGGCATGTTATTTTCAAAAGGAAATGTGGTAAAATAGATGGGATTTGAGGGATTATAAGCAGAAAAGAGCATACCCATACCCTAAGAATGATAAATTTGGTCGAAAAATTTTTTTTGAGAATTCCGGACAACAATACAGAACTCATTCTTCTTTTCTACCAGGGGGACACAATGCTTGGGATTCCTTGGAAAATGGAGTAACCCACAGTAAATCAGGAGTAGAGGAACATCAGGATTTGGAAAATACAGAATTCCCTGAACTTAGGAGATCAGACAGGTTAAGACACAAATCCCCAGTATTTTCTCAGGGGTCCCCCAAACAGCATGAGACAACTACAGATGGTAGCCATGTAGGGGGACAACCTAATATTTTGGATCAGTGGTCTACAGGGGATATCACTGTGGATGGACCATGTCATACTCTACACAATTTTAAAATTTACAACTATAGTAGTGAGGAGATTGATAGGAAACATTTTCTTCTATTTTCAAAAGGTTTTAAATGTATTCCCTCTAAGGGGAGTAATTTGGTGGACAGCTTAATAGATTTGAGGATTTTTATATGGAAAAATAATTTAGACATTATGTTTCAGGGACAACAGAGTGGTGGAATTAATAGAAATATCAGAAGACCGAGTACCTATAATCCCCCTATACACCCTCAGCTAAAAATTGAAGAAGAAATCAGGAATGTTTATAGGGGTAGATGGAATGGTAGGTATAACATGACCAGAGAAGAAAAGTTACTTCTTAAATCTATCCAAGAAAATAGTTACCTGAGGGTGATGCAACCCGATAAAGGGGGAAGGGTGGTCTTCATGGACAGTATTTTGTATTCCAGCAAGATGATGGATATGCTTAATGATACCACTAGGTATGTCAGGGTATCTAAGAATTAAATTAATTTAGCATACCGCAAAATTGACTTGGCATTACAAGATATGTTGGATGATAACCTTATTAACCAGGTGACTTTTAGGTATCTTAGTGTGGATAAACCCCATATCCCTGTGATCTTAGGGATTCCTAAGGTACATAAATGTGTGGATGATCCACCCCTGAGACCCATTGTGGCCGCCAATGGCTCCAAAACACACCCCTTGGCCAAATTTTTGGATAAAAATTAAAGGACATTTGGGTCAGGGCTAATGGTATACTCAAGGATTCCTGGGAAATTTTGAGAAGTATAAATAGCAACATGTACTCAGATTCCCTAATATTTGTAACCCTTGATATTCAGGATTTATTTAACGTGATTCCACATACCACAGGTTCAGAATGGTTCCAGGAGGCCATTCACCAACATGGGAACCTGGACCATAATACTTTTTTGTTGTATACAGAACTGATGGATTTGGTATTGGAACAGAATTTTATATTTTTTGAGGGTGAGTTGTTCAAACAGACCCAGGGAGTGGCTATGAGGGCAAGTTGTGCCCCCACCTATGCTAACATTGTGCTCATGGTATGGGAAGAGAAGCTTGTGTTCCAATCTGAATATGCACAACATTGGGTACATTACAAATGTTACCTGGACGATATCTGCATTTTTTGGAAAGGTAGTGAGGATAAGTTAACAGAATTTATAAATTACTTAAACCACACCACTAAGTTCTTGAAATTCACTTCTCACATTACATATGACTATATGAATTTTTTGGACATTACCATTAAAAAAGACGTCCCAGGGCAGCAGTTTACCTCTAGTGTATATAGAAAGGAAACTTTTTCTAATTCATATCTATACTTCACCAGTTCCCACCCGTTTAAGCAGAACAGGAGTATTGTCAAGGGACAATTTGTCCGTAGTTGTAGAATGACTTCTTCGGATTTGGACTTTGAGCAAGAAAGTCAAAGAGTTAAAGAAATGTTTATATCTAGAAAATATCCTAATTATTTAATTGAAGAAGTCCTGGAGGAAGTAAAAAATGGGAGAATGGACAGGTTTGCCCCTATTTTGGGAACAGGAGATATAGGTGTGGTAGTACCAACCAATACACAGGGTAACCCACAACATCTAGGGTTAATGTCACCAGTAAGGAATTCAAGAAATTTTTGAGGTAATTATGTTATGTTTTATAACCAGAATACATCTAGGGTTAAAAACATTATTAACCAACATTGGAGCAGGTTAAGGTGTTATTCTGAGTTGGATGTTTTGTTTACAAACACTCTAGGATTTACATACAAAAAAGGTAGAAACCTTAAGGAACTACTAGAGCACAATGGTACTATTGTTTCACGCAAGAAATTGGGAACTTACAAATATGGGTCTTGCACACAATGTCCTTATATACTTAGACAGGATTCTGTATATATCTTACAAAGAGACTACCAGATTCAGAGTAGTAGTTTTTCCAACTGCAACAGTGAATGCTTAATTTACTTAGCCTTATGTAAAACCTATGGTGCATTTTACATTGGAAAAACTACTTGTAAATTTAGAAGAAGGATTTATGAGCATTTATATGCTATTAGAGCCCAAGACAATAATAATGCCTTGGTCAAACATACTATGATATGTCCACAAGCTAAATGTTTTTTTTGTTGTAGAAATGGTTCAATGTAACATGAGGGGAGGCCCATGGGAAAACAGGATAGAGGTGAGAGAAATATTTTGGCAGTTGTTATTGGAAGCCTATAGCTCAATGAATATATATCCATTGCCCCTATTTTAAAAATGAGAGCTGCAAAATTATAAAGCAAGTGTATATACTATTTTGCAAGTTATTCTGTAGGTCCTTTGTAGTTCAGTTTATTTACCTGTTCACATACACTGTAATTTTTAGCATTCTATATATTTTTTGCTCAAAAGTTTTTTAAAAAATACATATGTTTTTATTTGTGCTAAGTTGTTAGGCTGTCATGAATATTTTAGGTAACAAGACTTTATTGGTTTTAATTAAACAACTGTCTTAATTTTTGATTAAAATTGGGAGGGGTATATAAGTAGGCACAACTTCTTATTCATTCATTCTACATCTGAAGAAGTCTAGTGGATGAAAACGCATTGTATTGTGTGGCGTTTATGTGAATAAACCTGCTGTTGCTTTCACCTACAGGTTTGTGGCTTTATTACCTCCTGCCTCATTGGGTGCCTGTTGTGTTTTTACTGGTTCCTGGTTCTGTGGCACCCTTTCCTTGGAGTTTTTTAAATATTGAAACCGCTGTTTCTTGACAACACTCAATAATCATGCACCCCAAAGAAGGAAACAGATCATATCTAATCCAGCCCCATGATTAACTAAAAATACTAAACATATTATGATAAAGAGGGATAAGGCATGGAAACATTGGCATAATAACAGAATACTAACCAACAATCAAGCATATAGACAACTGAGAATTCTCTCAAAGAATCTCATTCAAAATTACCAAAAAAGTTACTGCACAAATCTCCAGAATAATGATGTTCACAACCATTAATAGCTTTTAAACCCTGGAAAAACACCCAACTGACTCTCTTACTGTCACTCATCTGGTCAGGATAAAATGGGCGAATATTCATGGGTTCTGTTTAAGCAACTTTATTATACACAAACACATCAGAAATGAGGCTTTTTAACTTAAACTTAAATAAACTTATAAACAGACTACCACACCCACACATGTTAACACTCTGGCTGTTCTGTCAAAATGGCATTGCTGCCTACATGTGCTCAGTATTTATATGCACATGCTACATCTGGAAATGCTCCCTAAAGGTACATACACGTGCTCTGATCTACATCCTCCCTCTTTGAGAAATAGTCCTTATATGAAATGACAGTATTCAGTGACATGCAATTTACAGAAATGATCTTTTGACATGCAGTTATACAGAACTAACATACCTCTCAACTGTACAGATTTGTTGAGAACTAATCATTTGATATGCAGTCATACCAAATCAGACACATGGAAAACAATCATGTCCAGCAGGCTGCTGTGCATTTAACACTAGGTCTTGAAATACAACCTGACTGTGTAACATAAAAGTCAGAATTGAATCTAGCAGCAGGAACTGTCTTCTAGGAATGTTCAACTTTGAAGACATCTTCATCATAATCAGGAACAGGAATGGATACTGCGACATGTTCTTCAATATGAACACTGTCTGGGTTGCTCTGAGATCTAGAGTCTATATCACAGGTACGATGGCAGTATATAATTTCTGATACAGGAAGAAGATGTCTGTGTTTTCTCCTGCACTCTATACCCTCAGATTCCACTAAGTAGGATGTTGGCTTGGTACATATACCCCTCACTTGACCAATTTGATCAAAGTCTTTTGTCATTTACATCCTCACTGTCTCTCCTTCTTTTAACTGATAAAGAAATCTACTCATTTTATCATAGCTGGACTTCTGAGAAAAATGTTTTTTAAAAAGTCAGTCTTTGATTGCTCAGTTGTTTTTAGCATTAGTTACCAACAAACTAGAAGGGATAGGTAAGGTTGTTCTGTTTGCCTAGCTACAAGTCAATGAGCAGGTGGGCCTAGTAGATTGTCATGGGGTATATTTCTGAGATTAAGTAAATTCAAGAAGATATCAGTATTGTCACACTTTGACCTCTCCAGTAATTGCTTTTCACTCTATACTGCATGTTCAGCAAGGTTGTCTGACTGAGGATATTCAGGAGCGTTAGTAACATGGATAAAGTCCCACCCTTTGCAAATCTCTGAAACAATTGACTGGCAAACTGAGAACCATTGTCAGAAATAACTTTGTGTGGACTACCATGGACTGAGAAATTATGTTTCATCTTAATAATAACAGCACTGGATGTTAGGTTAGGTAGCAGATCAATTTCAAACCAGTTTGACTAAGAGTCTACCAACACTAAGTAATGTTGACTGTTCACTCAAATATGTCAGCTGCTACTGTTGACCAAGGTAGTTAAGGAATTTGGCTTAGCTGAAGTGGTTCTTTTTGCAAATGTGACTTAGTACTGTTGCAGACTGAACAAGAAGAAAGCACTTTATCAATGTCTTTTCTAGACAAGGTCAAATATTAGTCCTCCCACCCTTCTTTTGGTACAATCATAACCTGGATGGCCACAATGTAAAATCTGAATGCATTCATATTGTAAGGAAGTAGGAAAAACAACTTTTGGACCTTTGAAAATGATACCATCTTCAACCAGCATCTCATCTCTGTATGGAAAGTAAGGTTGCACTTCTGGCAGTACACATGATTGCTTTGACGGCCTTCCTACATTGATGAAGTGGTTGATCTTTAGCAAAATTGGATCAGTCTTTGTATGATCTCTTAGTTCTTCAAGTTTCATGGTAGAAAAATTATGCACTTTCATGACATCAAAGTCAAAATTCTCGGCATCAAGCAGTTTCATGTTATTTCTGGGCAATCTGGATAAGGTAACAGCCAAATAAGGAAGTTTACCTTTTGGATAGACCATTTTGAAATTGCACTTTTGTAATTTGAGCATCATTCTTTTTTGTCTTGCTGAAGCAGAATGCATAGGCTTCTTTAAAATAGTAACTAGAGGTTGATGGTCAGTTTCTATCTGCATAGCTCTGCCATAAATATAATCATGGAACTTTGAACATGCGGACACAATTGCCAAAAGTTTCTTCTCAATTTGAACATACTGCGTCTCAGTTTGGGTAAGAGTTCTAGATGCATAGGCAACAGGTCTGTCCTCTTGAAGAATGCCTACACCAAGACCAAACTTTGAAGCATCATAGGAAAGAACTACTGGTTTGTGGACATCATAGTACCTTAATGTAGGCATGTTAGCAATTTGCTGTTTGAGGTTATCAAATGCTCTCTGGTGTTGTTCTAACCATGACCATGCAACATTTTTTGCATGTCAGTTCTCTTAAAGGTAATGATAACTTACTAAAGTCTGGGATAAATTTGCCCAAATACTTAACCATACCAAGAAAACACTGTAAAGCATGGACATTGTCTGGTATTTGGTATGAAGGTTGCAATCTCCTTGACTGTACACATAAGATGATGAGATCTCTTTAATAATTTGTTCAAGGGTAAAAGCATATTTTGATTTCATCTGAATTTTTCTTATGAGCAGCTACCATGGAAGACACCCACTCAGTTGGTCCTGTGACTGGACAAATCACACCTTGGTGCACCATTTTGTCTAACTGGAACTTGACTTTGTCCTGCATAGCTATTGGAGCTCTCCTTGCTGGTCTGACCACTGTACTGACCTCTCATTCTAACTTCATGGATTACACAACTGGAAGTTTGCCTAGCTTGTTGTTGAAAACATCAGCATACTCTGAGAAAGTAGCGTCAGTGAAACTGGAACTGGGACATGTGCTTGCATGATGGACTTCTTTGGTAAAAAAAAAGCAGTCTCATTCTCAAGTTATCTTTGAGACCTAATAATGACTGCACAGGTCTTTGGATAACATAAGATTGCAAGCTGTAACTGTACCCAACCAAATAACATAAAAGCACTATTCAGCCATCAGTTTGAATTTCTTCACCTGCATAAGTAACAAGCTTCGCACCATTGCCCAAATTAATTTGCTCACCAGCTCTCACTTTAGCAAATGTTTCTGCTGACATTACATTACACATTGAACCAGTGTCTACTTTAGCTCTGTGGGTTTACCATTGATCAAGACAGTACAAAATATTTAATTCTTTGCAAACAAATCTACTGCATTAACCTTTTCACCGACCACTGATACACCATCTACATAGAAAGTAGGGTCACAGCTTTCTACATGATCAACTTGCTTTCTTGAGTGACCATTTTAATAATTTGCTTGACTTATAAAACTTTTGAAAATGGTTCCATTTTTTACACTTGTGGCATTGCTGACCAAATGCTAATCACTTCTCTCATTTAGATTCATGGTTGGCTCCACATTTATGACAGTTAACAATAAGACTTGACTTGGGTTTTGCTGATTCACTCTTATACTGTACTGAACATGCTCCTTTTACTGAACTAGTCTTGGAACTTACTAGAAAGCTACGGGTTTTCCCTGCCACACCTACATGGGTAGCTGCTGCCATGTTCTTAGGCCTGTTTCTGCTTGCCATGTGTTGCATGCTGTCTATGTTTGCTCTAGAGGCTGCTGAAATCATGCTCATCACTTATAAGCATACTTGTGCGCCTTTCTGTGAGCTCATGGATTTGACAAATCTCTATGATTTTGCTTAATGTTAAATCACTGTCACAAAGCAAAATCTTTCTCACTGCAGCATCATTAACACCACACACAAGCCTGTCCTTTATTAACTCATCTTTCAAGTTACCAAATCTGCACGTTATAGCTTTATTTCTTAAGTTGGTGATATAAGCTGCAAACATCTTACCTGGCTTTTGATCTCTTGTATAAAATAAGTGCCTCTTTAATGTAGCATTAGTCTGAGGGTTGCACGTTTCTCTGAAATTACATTGTAAGCATACAGGATCTTCCCTTGATTCAGCCAGTACCAAAGTATGATGGTTTTCACCCTCTCCTGCATATACTTCTGGTGCATACACAAATGAATGCTCTCTTTCAATAACTTCTAATCCAGATAAGTTAAGCAAAATGAATCCCTTGTACATGCATCTTTGTCAGAAAAAGCTGCTTGTATGAATATATTGTATTCCTTCTCAAATGCTCTCCAATTTTCTGCTATATTGTGATTAAACACAAGTGGACTCGGTCTGCAAAATGTCTCTGCCATATTAACACACAGTAGTGAAGGTGCTTGAAATTATGTACGAACATGCACACACAAAAATATATATGCCAGAACTTTTATGCCAGTACTTGTAATTATGCCCAATAGCATAAGAGATTCTTTGAAATAACTGCACTTTGTCAAATAAGTCTCTGTAGCACAAGACCACTTTAAAATCACTAACCACTCCTTATCAGTGTAAGAAATACTTTGAAATGACTGTACTTTGCGAAAAAAGTGTACCCAGCAGAAAAATCTCAGAGTAAGAAGCACTTTCAGATAAATGCACTTTGCAAATAAACTGTACACAGCACAAGAACCTTTCAAAATGGCAAATAAACTATACACAGCACAAGAACCTTTCAAAATGGCTGTACTTTGTGAAATAGCTCTGCACAGTGTAAGAAACACTTTGAAATGACGGCTTTCTGCAAATAAATGCACACAGCACAAGAAACTTTTTAAAATGGCTGTACTTTGATTGCACTTTTCAGTATAACTGTACTTTCCACACAGCAAACTCTTTGAAATAATTACACCGTAATAACGCAGACACTCTGCAAAAACTGTGCATGTTCTGAGATGCTTGAAACAACTCTAGTTATGCTTTGAATGGCTTCAGTCAATGCAAAATGGTAGTTTGTGCCCAAACACAGTCTTTTACTAAAAAACATGCAGTTGCCTTGCTCTTTAAGCTTAATTTGCCCTTGTATTGTACATGTTATGCTCTTTTAATCTCGTATCAAGCTCAACATACTTTACTTGTGCCTGTTTTACTCTAAACATGCTCATTATGCAAACCAAAGGTAATTATGAGCCCCATATGAATAGTTTTACTAGTTTTATCAGATATCATGGTTTTGAAAATTTCATTTAATTAATAATGTGCTTTGTGCCTTTCGTTTGCTCAATAATATGTTTTGTGCTACTCGTTTGATTAATAATGTGTTTTGTGCCTTATAAATACGCTGTTTCATTTTCTTTTCCAAATAAATCATTTGTGCAGTTTTCTTTACCTTTAGCTCATTTCTGGCCCTTTCACATTTGTATGTGCTCCATTTCACTCAACCTGCTTAGTCTGCCTTCACCTTCAAGTCTGCACCTCATGGCTCATAACAGTAGCTCTTCTAATCCCGGTTCTGTCACCATGTCGCTCGTTTGGTCAGGATAAAACAGACCAACATTCATGGGTTCATTTAAGCAGCTTTATTACACACAAACACATCAGAAATGAGGCTTTGTAACTTAAACTTAAACTTATAAATTGACTACCACACTCATACATGTTAACACTCTGGCTGTTCTCTCAAAATGGCACTGCTGCCTGCACATGCTCAGTATTTATATGCACATGCTACATCAGGAAATGCTTCTTATAGGTACATACACATGCTCAGATCTACACTTACCAAATGACATTGACCTAAATTTTGCTCAAAAATTCAACTCACACTTTACCCAATCTGGCACAAGTCTTCTAAACAATTCTACAGAAAACAGAACAAATATTTCAAACCATACAATAAATAATACACACCAGGATTCTTACTTGAACTAGTTCCAACTAAAGCAATATAGAGACTATTATCTCTGCTGAAATCTACTATTCTAGCAGCTGACCAACTTACAGAAAATGCTATCTGCTGAGGTCATAGCCTATCCCATATCTATAATTATAAAAAGATCCATTACAGAATCATACATTCCCAAATTGTGGAAAAAAACATATATCCTCCCTATCCACAAAGGTGATAAATCAGTGGAATTAAATTACTGGCTAGTTATTCTTCCACAATTATCAAAAATATTAGAAAGATTTATCTACTCTTAACTATTAAAATATCTTCTAGAAAATAACTTACTCCCTCACCCAACATGATGTTCATCCTTTACATAGTACCACTACTGCCTTGATCCTTCATTAACATAATAAATCAGCATAGAGATAACAATATATTAGTCTCATCCATCTTCTTGGACCTATCTAAAGCCTTCAATAATATTCAAAACTGCTACAAAATTTATCACAGCTAGGGCTGTCTACCTCCTCATTTACCTTGTTTACAAATGACCTCTCAGATAGAACGCAATATGTTAAATGCCAATCACACTACTCATCTTACTTCTCACTGTCCATAGCAGTTCCCCAAGTGTCACTTTTAGACCCACTTCTCTTTAATCACAAAAATGAAGTGCCCAGGTTAAAAACTAAAACTAGTAAAAAACTCAGTTTTGCACAGCAAGCCAAAAACCACACAGCCAAGAAGAGATGATATGCAGATTTATTAACCCAGTTAAGCGCTTTCATCCTACAATATAGGACTTCATCAGAAGTTGGTCCTCATTTCTCCCAGGCAGCTCTATAGCATATTGTATCATAGATTTTAAAGATTGTTAAAACATTCCACTAGTCCATCTGTTTGAAGGTGGTATAATATGTGCTTAACTGTTTCTCTTTAAAAAACTGCCAAGAGTCATGCATCACTCTGACTATAACTGGGTGATTTGGCTAATAAGAATTTCTCAGAAGATTCCACCATAGAACAGAAAAGTACTAGACATTTCGCTATGGACTTTGCACTGACTCTTTGTAGGGGTACTTATCCATGGCATTTTGTTACACAATCAGTATTTACCAGTATATACCAACAGCCATTACACAATTTTACAAGTGGAACCACAGTGTCATTGCTATGCATACAAAAGGGAAATCCATAATGAGTAAGGGTATCAGAAGGGTTCTTAAATCTGGGTTGGGTGATGGCCTTTGATACTTTGTGAAGGCTGCACCAAAAATCTCTATGTTCTTTGCAAACACCAGTCAATTGTAATCTTACCAAGATTCCAGATTTTATCATGCCCATTCCTAAATGACCACCCATACTATGTCTGTGTGCTACCTTCATTGCAAATGTTCCATAAGATTTTGTAAATAATATCTGGTTCAGTGTCAGTTCTCCTTCTTTGGTTAATCCTTTCTGAATTCAAATAGGAGTATATACTGGTGTGTTACTTTTCTTTTGGTTCCCATCTACTTCTTTTCTGTTCTCTCTAAGTCTACTTACAAGGATACTGGCAATTTCCTGTTCTTTCCCTCAGTAGTTTTGCTTACTTTAGCCTCAGTTTCTTCTTTTCCTGGCAGACGTTTGTTTTTGGTATATCAGGGAGAAGTCTAAGACTTTGTTCAGGTTCTCCTTTTGCCTTTTCTTCATTATAAAACTCATCTAACTCTTCCTTTCCTCTACAGCATGTCCTTTAGTGCATTCTTAGTTATGGGCCCTGTCAGTCTGTACACAGACCTCTTTTATCACATTAACTGTTAGAATCCTTTGCTAAAACTTTCTTGGTCAGTTTCTACTGCAATTTCCTTCATTATTTAAACAACAAGTGTCTTTTGACAATACTCATCACTAGATGTATCTAACCCTTCCACCCACAGCCAAATCTTACCTTCTTTTGTATCTAGTTTTCTCTTTACTGGAAGTGTGTACTTAAGGTAGTAAATCTGGCTGAACTTTTCTCCATAATTCCCAATGTTCTTTAAATGGAGGAAAGTATCGGCCAATTATCATATCATGTGTCAAGTTAGGCACCAGAGCTACAAGATGTAAGACAGTCCATATTTCTACCTATGTTACAGGTTACTTCTATACATATATAACTACAATTTTCTGTTTTCTAGTGGCTTTATGCCTTAAAACATGTTTTAACTAGAGTAATCATGCTTGTTTAATTCTGCAATCCATGCATCTCTCTTCCCTCATGAACAATATTGAATTTGAGAAGTTTACTAATAGTGCAGTGATAGCAAGCCGATTATATACTGCGTGAATGGGCGTACCTTCATTGAAGGTTGTATGTTAGGGCTGGCAACTCAGCACGTAAAAAATCAACTGCCAATCATTAGCGGACTGGAGTTCCTCTGTGGCGGCCCCTAACTGGGAAAAGCCAAAAGACGCAACATTAGTTAAAAGTTCAGGACAGTCACAGCTCATAGGCATGCTTTAGTATTAACAATTTTTACCAGCACAGTACTGAATTACTTGGACAAATGTCCTCTTCTAGAGCATTTAAAAGGAATCAAGTATGTGAAGGTACTGAAGGACTCACTGCACTTTTTGAAAGTTTCTGATTCCAGACAATTGATTTCTCTGGTAGCTATTCTGGTTGTATCAACAGGTCTCTTCTTTCTTAGCCATGACATTTCCCCATATTAAGAATGACTTCAGATTTGTACCTGGAGCAGCTACAGTACTTGAATATGCTATTATTTTTATTTATTGGTTTATTTATTTATTTGAAATTATGATCTAACAGCATACTCCCACTTTCTCTCTTTCTCTCTCTCTCTCTCTCTCTCTCTCAGAACAAACAATTTTATCAGATTTATCCTGAACCCTTGAACTGCTTTTGCTTTGTTAAAAGAAATTTTACTTCTGGTTGACTACTCAGGACCAAGTAAAAGTGAATGATGTAGAAGTATTTGTCCTAAACTGCCTCACCATTAACAACTGTTTTGATGAAAGTCCACAGTTTATAATAGTATTTACCTGTATTCTAGGAGGAATAAGTAACAGTTTATTCAATTACATTAATTACACTTCTTTGCAATGGTTTTCACAGCTTGGATCATTTGTTCAGCTTTAGCATATGATTCTGAGTGTAGCAGACCAGATGCAATACTTTCAAATTCCTAGTCTTTGGCAAATAATTTGAACACTTGGTACATGAAATTGAGAATATCAGCACATATAAACTGTTCAATTGCACCAATACCCGATAGTTTCATACTGCTATCATTACAACAAACTTACACCTCTACAGTTAATGTCTAATGACCTCAGAGATCATTAATCCATAGTTTCATACTGCTATCATTACAACAAACTTACACCTCTACCGGTCATGTCTAATGACCTCAGAGATCATTACTCCATAGATTCATACTACTATCATTACGACAAACTTACACCTCTACCGGTAATGTCTAATGACCTCAGAGATCATTAATCCATAGTTTCATACTACTATCATTACGACAAACTTACACCTCTACTGGTAATGTCTAATGACCTCAGAGATCATTACTCCATAGATTCATACTACTATCATTACGACAAACTTACACCTCTGCCGGTAATGTCTAATGACCTCAGAGATCATTACTCCATAGATTCATACTACTATCATTACGACAAACTTACACCTCTACCGGTAATGTCTAATGACCTCAGAGATCATTAATCCATAGTTTCATACTACTATCATTACGACAAACTTACACCTCTACCGGTAATGTCTAATGACCTCAGAGATCATTACTCCATAGATTCATACTAGTATCATTGCAACAAACTTACACCTCTACAGGTAATGTCTAATGACCTCAGAGATCATTTCTCCATAGTTTCATACTAGTATCATTCCAAAAAACTTACATCTCTGCAGGTAATGTCTAATGACCTCAGAGATCATTTCTCCATAGTTTCATACTAGTATCATTCCAACAAACCTACATCTCTGCAGGTAATGTCTAATGACCTCAGAGATTATTACTCCATAGTTTCATACTAGTATTATTATGACAAAGTTGCACCTTGACAAGTAATGTCTAATGACATCAGAGATCATTACTTCATAGTTTCAGACTAATATAATTACGATAAACTTACACCTCTACATGTAATGTCTAATGACCTCAGAGATCATTACTCCATAATTTCATACTAGTATCATTACAACAACTGTACACCTCTACAGGTAATGCCTAATGACCTCAGAGATCATTAATCCATAGTTTCATACTATTATCATTGCAACAAATGTACACCTCTATAGGTAATGTCTAATGATATCAGAGATTATTACTCCATAATTTCATACTAGTATCATTACAACACATGTACACCTATACAGGTAATGCCTAATGACCTCAAAGATCCATTACTCCATAGTTTCCTACTAGTATCATTGCAACAAATGTACACCTCTACAGGTAATGTCTAATGAGATCATAGATCATTACTCCATAGTTTCATACTAGTATCATTACAACAAATGTACACCTCTATAGGTAATGACTAATGACCTCAGAGATCATTACTCCATAGTTTCATACTAGTATCATTGCAACAAATGTACACCTCTATAGATAATGTCTAATGACCTCAGAGATCATTACTCCATAATTTCATACTATTATTATGACAAACTTACACCTCTACAGTTAATGTCTAATGACCTCAGAGATCATTACTCCATAGTTTCATACTACTATCATTATGACAAGCTTGCACCTCTACCGGTAATGTCTAATGACCTCAGAGATCATTACTCCATAGTTTCATACTAGTATCATTGCAACAAACTTACACCTCTACAGGTAATGTCTAATGACCTCAGAGATCATTTCTCCATAGCTTCATACTAGTATCATTCCAAAAAACTTACATCTCTGCAGGTAATGTCTAATGACCTCAGAGACCATTACTCCATAGTTTCATACTAGTATCATTACGACATAGTTACACCTTGACAAGTAATGTCTAATGACATCAGAGATCATTACTTCATAGTTTCAGACTAATATAATTACGATAAACTTACACCTCTACAGATAATGTCTAATGACCTCAGAGATCATTAATCCATAGTTTCATACTATTATCATTACAACAAATGTACACCTGTATAGGTAATGCCTAATGAGATCAGAGTTCATTACTCCATAATTTCATACTAGTATCATTATAACAAATATATACCTCTACAGGTAATGTCTAATGACCTCAGAGATCATTACTCCATAGTTTCATACTAGTATCATTACAACAAATGTACACCTCTACAGGTAATGTCTAATGAGATCAGAGATCATTACTCCATAGTTTCATACTAGTTCCTCATTGCTCCAGGCCTCTGCCAATTCATTCTTACTACTCCTTCCATCATAACTTCAATCTATTTGACTCCGATCTTCAACTTTTTAACCAGTTTAATTAGTGTAAGAACGACTCCTATTTGGTACATGAATGCACCAATCCAAGCTCAGCTCTTTCCATTATTTTACAGGCTACTGTCTCCTATCCAAAATACACTAATCATCAATCACCACAAGCCACAGAAATGCCAGGAAGAATGATGTCCCTGCAAACTGTTCCTTTCAGGTTTTTAGTTAGGTACAGAGAAGCATCATGTAAAGAATATGAAAAGGGATAGGTAGAATTCTATTAAACTGAAACACTGCAAAGATATCAGGATAACAATACTAGAGACCAACTATGCAAAGGCTGAGTACTACTGGGACATTCAAGTCACACATCATGCCATCTCAACATTTCTGGAGCACAATAAGATCCATTAGCAAAATATTCCCTAAATCTAAAACAGCTAGTAGCCTGTCAGCTGACTGAGTTAAGGATTTAAAAACAATTTACCAGTCCCCTACATAGCCTCAAATATATTCTTTGCCAACCTTGATTTGAGCACATTCTCATATCTGCTGCACAAAACCCTCACATATGCACCATTCTACCTCAAAAAAAATCAAAGAAAAATGCAAACTCTTTTGGAAAAATTGCTTATAAATGTAATCCTTATTTCTTCTACCTCCATCCAAGAATACTAAGAGAAGTGGCACAGTGCATTGCAGAAAACATTGGCCGGGATTCACTAATCCTCGGTTTAAGACTAACTAAGTCTTACTCGGAAATGGCAGTCTAAGAGTATGATGTCAGCACATCATACATATTCATGAGGGTGCGATGACTCAACTCTAAGGCTAACACAGAGTGTGCACGACTGCAGGGGGCATGTCAGACTGGCAAGCAGTCCAAATATCCATGCCCCTGCAAGTGCCTAAACAGCAAATGTCAAGAGAAATTTGCGAGTCTGCTCAAATGTCAACATACCCAACACTACAATCCTCCACAATCTAAACCCGTGTACAAGTTTAAAATGTAAAGCTTTCCATTTTATTTTTTTTTATTCCCGATATAGCTGCCCGTATTTGCATGTTTATGTGCGGGTTTGCCCATTGCTTAGCTACAGTTAGCAGTGAAGACATCGAATAGGATAATAAACTACTTATATGCAATGAAGGCAAATAGCAATAGTGTAGTGGTAGAGCCTTTGCACAGAGAGGAGGCATTCTCGGTTCGAGTCCCACCACACCCCTTCCCATTTTCTGTAGGAAATCTGTGCATAAAAATAACTCCTGGCATTTACCTTTCAATTGTTAGTAAAGTGCATTGAAATGTCCTATGTAGTAGTGAATGATATTTTATAGATATATATATCTATATAAGAAGGTGGAATGGTGGAATGGTCATGCATACTGATAAATGCAGAAGTAACGTATCTTAAGCAATGTGAAGCACTGCTAAGCAAAGTTTACTAGTATTAAGCACAGTTAAGTAGAATTGCTCATAGCTTAGCACTGCTTTAACTAGTGCAATGGCTTTGCGCGGAGCTGTGCATTGCGCCAACTAGCGCAACGTCGGGCAACGTAGAACAACGTTGGGCAAAGTTGAGCAAAGTCGGCTAAACACAGCCACACCTCCTAGCTGGTCTGGCCAGTAGTAAAATAAAAAGCAATGACAGGCCTCGCACCCAGGATACTATGCACCATAATCACAGTACTAAACCACTAAGCCATGACAGCTTTACATATGGATGCATTTCTAACACACTCATATATATCAATGGAAGTTTACCCATTGCTAAGCAGGTTTGCTTTTATCTGAGAATTTTCAAAACCGGCCAATCACAAATAAGTGCGGGAAATGAGGCATATTTAAGCTCCATAGGCGGGAATAATTGCCATAACTGGTTGTAGCTCCCATCTGCAGGCAGTATGGCTGGTGTTGGAGAGGGTTCTCATTTTTGAGCGCAATGGTGGGGCATTGAGGAGTCAAAAGTAATGTTTTGGCTCCTCATCCATCATCATGATGCAAGACTCCTGCAGGGCCAGTTTCAGGGCACTGAGTACAAAGCAGAAGCCTGGAACCATCTAGCACATGATCTCACCAGTGCCACAGGTGTCCCTCGGACTGGTGAGCAGGTCAGACACCACTACTCAGACCTGAAGAGACGCAAGGAGGACCGACTGAACCAGTGGATACAGGAGACCCTTGGAATGGAAAATGCCCCACTACTGAGTATGTAGCAATGGAATGAAGTATGTAAGAATTGCTATTGTAGTCTATATTATGGATAGGTATGTCTCAATATCCCTTCATTTACTTCACAGCTGCAGGTGTCTGTGCTGTGAATCAGCAAGCTTATGCAGATAGGCTGCTAAGGCAGGTTAGTAATTATTCTTCATGTGTTGTCATATAAAAGAAGTGAGAGAGCCTGAAAAAGAGTGTTGTAACCCATTAATAAAGGTATAATAAGTGTTGAATAACTTCTCTGCATGTACTGTTATATAAAATAAATGAGACAGCGTGAAAGGTGGTGTAACCCATAAATAAAGGTATAATATGTCTTGAATAAAAGACCTCTCCATGCACTGATATATCAAATAAATGAGAGAGGCACTAGAAAAGTGTGTAATGTAATTAATAAAGGTATAATTCCTGGACTGTGTTCATGTCACTTTCCTCGATATGTTGTTGTACCCTTGCATTATAGAAATAGTACTGTTGTATTAAGCGCAGTCAACCCACACATGGGTAGGCCCATATAAAGTGGATGAAGGGAGTGCCAGTAGCTGTTAAGCATATATACAGTCCTCAACTGTTGGTTCATGGCCAGCATGTACAGGTTAATCTGGCACATGGGTAACTTGTTATTGTGTTCCCCAGAAATGTCAGTGTGCTGCTAGAAATGTAGGGGGCTGTTAAAATATAACCGATAATGTCACCTGAACACATCCATATATGTAGATATATAAATATAAATGAAATATATAAATATGTAGCAGTAGCATCTGCATCCAGGACAGTTTGTATGTCAGATACAGGTCAGGTATATCAAGAACTAGCAAAACCCATTTCACAATTTAACGGACATTGCCTAGTGTAAATATACATGTAGGGGATATATAACTCCAGTCAATAGGAAGTTAATGTAAACTTATAAGTATATATAAGTTGTTAATGCAGGTATCTTTTTACACCCTACTGTATGTGCATAAACAATGCAATTCCACACCTCAATGGGTATGCCTAATCTCATAACATTTGTTGGGACACATGTTCTATTGGTTCATAAATATCTGCATTTACTATGATGCATGTGCCCTCTTCATATACCACAATCTTGGTGGCCTGTTGCCACCAATCAATCCTGCATGCTGTTGCAATGTCCACTGTTGTTCTATATATGCATGTGTTATGCTTGCTGTTCAACTGTTGGAACTCTGGTGTGTTGGGTTAATGGGAATACTATTGTATGCTGTTACAACTAAATTGGAATGCTGTTGGCTATTACTAACCCATATTGTCATGAAATCCTCCTAAACATAGAACGTATGGGACGGCCGGTCCCAGCGGACCCACCTGTCCCACCTCAGCTGGCAATGGCACCTGACACCAGCAGGTCCGGGACCTCCTCCTCCATTGGTCCTGTGCCACCTTCAAGTGGAAGTGCTGCAGGGGATGGGGCTCATCCACTCCGTGCAAGCGTGGCCGGAGGAGGGCCACCTATCATCCTCTGAATGGTCCGAGCTGTGGTGCGTAGAGAGCTCGAGTGTTCAGTCGCTGATCCTCTATGCCAGCTTGAGGCAAGAGTGGCACGACTCACAGGTGAGCCTGCCCCTCCTATGCAGCCCCCAGCACAGCCACCCTCTGGTCTGTGAAGGTGCAGTGGTGACTGCCCATGGGTGGGGATCTCAGTTCCACTATTGCCATCTGTGGGCTCATGGGCTTGCGATTTCCAAGCATCCTTCCCCGTCAATGGTGTTCACCCACCCCATGTGTCATATTCTGCCCCTGTATGCGTCTTGTTTGTCTTGTCTGTTTACCTCCCCAACCTACCGCCCAAAATATATCTACTTCCCCTACCCACATTCAACTCTCACCTGAAAAAAAAAATGGGCAATCTGCTCCCACAAAAAAATTACGCCCCATACACAGCTGCCCATTTTGCACACATGTCCGCTGGACACATAAACTGAAATTTAATTGGCAGTACAACATACTTCGTTGTCCTCACCCCTCTGTCAGGGGTGGAAGGTTTCAAATTTCCCTCCAAATTACTAGTATATGCACAGCTGTTGCTGTTAAAGAAATGGGCAGCTATGGACCTTCCTTACACCCGTCCTGCACATCCCGAGCTGTTTTCCCTACTGTCTTTCCATCTTTGTGCCCCTTTTTCACCACTTTCCTATCTCCCCATTTTCTTTTCTTTCAAAGAAATGAGCGTGGGGTTTAATGGGAGTAAGCACTTTTAAGCAGTAGTTAGCGGGTTTGTGTGAGTGTGCGCTTAGCTAATTGCTAAGCGTGCAAAACTCCAAGAAACCCGCTTACAGCTGCTTAAAAGTGCCTTAGTCACCCTGTATGTGAGGGCCCTTGTTCTGCTCAGCAGCAAAATAAAACACCAATGTCAGTCTCAAACCCCAGACCTTGGACACACTAGACTGCATAAAGTACCACTAAGCCACAGTAGATATACAGCAGGTTGTTGCTGAAATATATATATATCATGCATCAGAATGAGTGAATGTAAAGGTAAGATAGGAATGCCATAACACAAAACCTGTTCTGTGGAACTTTACCAGCAGTTGTTGTGGAATTGCATTACATGACTGTGATAACAGAACCAGCCATTTTAGCAGTAAATAATGTTACAGCAGCACTTTACAACCCCCACACAGTATCATAGCAGGACAATCCCCACCCAAATGTACAAAATACCTGTGTGTTCAAGGTCCAGCAAGGATATAGGTAGCATACTCAGTACTGGAATTGTCCAGTTTTCATGAGCATCCTGTGCTAATGTCAACAAAAAAAAACACAGACTGTGCAGAAGTGAGTGCATTAATATCCACAGTATAGCAATTCACAAACAGTTCATGTGCCAAATGAAAACATCTCAATAACTATGTATGTATGGCAGCTAATTGTATAAGTAGAAAAGAAACTACATACTCCCATGTACCTTGTGTTGGCATTTGTAGGGGTGAGTACAATTCTACACTGACAACTGTGTACTGGACGTGGCAACCTTCAGGTCTGAGTACCACATTCAAATCACTGGCTACACCCCAGCATCAGATACAAGAAGTACACCAACCTTCTGACTTACACAACGGTGTCCACAGCAAACAAGCATGGTCCCCACTTTGGAAAGCTGAAAGGGCTACGCCTACCTGATTTAGCAATTTATAGCATTTGGTTGCTATGACAGTGAGTACTGCAAGTACCACACAGCAGGCTGCATGCAATTGCCAAATGGTGGCCAACAACTGGTGCAGAGGCCATCACATGCACATGTGCAGATACCTATAAAAGCAGGCTGTACTAGCTGTCCACACATGCAATCATTTCATTGCAGGTACGGAGACAGAGGGAGAGAGAGAGAGAGAGAGCATTACAGAGAGACACAGTCCACAGCAACAGCAACAGGAAACAAAAAGATATAAAAAAATATATTGAAAAAATATATATATTGAAAAAAATATATACTGAAAAAAAATATATTGAAAAAATATATATTGAAAAAAAGAAAATATATTGAAAAAAATATATATTGAAAAAATATTAAAAACAATAATATATTGAAAAAAAGAATATATTGAAAAAAAATTATTGAAAAAAATAAGATATAAACAAAACAAAGTGTACAAAACACACAGAACTGACTACTACAAACACATACAAAGGAAAGGTATGTAACAGATATGTATTTACTGGCATGTAGTAGATGTTTTTGAAGAGTACTCTACATAGTTTGAATCATCCATATGTGGCAGCAGTACATATCTATGCACAGATGCCCTACATAACTACTGCCATGGAGAAATCAGTGTGTAGCTGTGTGCAGTGGGATATGACTGTGACATATGTAGTTCAGCATTAAATGTCAAACATCTGATCCATGTTATCTGTGTTCTGTACAGTAGTGTGTACAATGTCTGTTTGGGGGAGTAGCACATACAGTTATGTAAACATGGATTTGACAGAGTAACAAATGCATAATAGTCATATTAACGTGCAGCTTAGCATTGGCAACAGCTGTACCAAGCTAGTATGCTAATTTAGCATTTGCAGCTATATATA
Organism: Protopterus annectens; assembly: GCF_019279795.1. Lineage (NCBI taxonomy): Eukaryota > Metazoa > Chordata > Ceratodontiformes > Protopteridae > Protopterus > Protopterus annectens. The sequence goes on from NC_056726.1 coordinate 35,742,021, forward strand.
CACCCTCTAATATTACTGTGTGCTCACATGTGACACATGTTCATGTTGCAGCAAGGCCCAACAGGTCAGCCATGAGGTACATGGACTTACAACAGTGTGGTCCTTGTGTATGTATGGCACACTCATACGGCGAGATCTGTCTGTGTCAGATATATTAGCATCTATACATGTGCATAGTGCAAGGGACATACTGCAACTGTTTGTGAAAGGTGGATATATATATATATATGTTGTTGAAGGTTGCTATGTGCATATTTCTATGTAGGTTGTAGTGTGTGACAAACCAGACAGCATACAGTGCTGGTATATGACATGTGGTGGTTAAACACTGTGGGTATGATTCGTCAGGTTTGCACTGTTGCAGCCAGTGAGGCCTGCTAAAGCTACATGGGCTGAGAACACCTTCAATGCATTCTGCACAACACTGTGCAATATTATGACATAACTGTATACCTCACAACCTTTGCATATTCCCACCATGAAAGGTGGACTGTATATGTGCCTATATGTATATCTATATGTACACCAATGGATGTTTATATGTATGTGTGTGTATATATATATATATATATATATATATATATATATATATATATATAGAGAGAGAGAGAGAGACAGGGTCATATTTACTGCAACAGATGCCTGGTAACAAAGCCATGGACTCAAGCTCAATGTTGACACTGCATTGGCATCCCTCCTTGCAAAAACTCAGTACCCATTAACTACCACATAGGTGGTAGTCTACTTAACACCGAAGGTGTGATAAGAGACCATGGGACACAGGTGGACAGTAGTCTCCCCTTTGATAGTCACAGTGCCACACTAGTCATGTAATCTGTCTACGTGGCACATGTCATCACAAAAGGTGTGTCATCCAGGGAAATATAGGTCAGTGTTCCCCTCTACTCCACACACATAAAACCCATTATATAGTACAATGCCCCATGTGGTATGTACCTCACAAGACATCTACAGCAACTGGAAAGGACACAGACATACCTCACAAAGAGTAATACCGGCCTCAAACAGATGCCCTATGCAGACCGTCTCACAAAACCACAGCTAGACTGTGTCGCACACCGCCTACCCAGAGGTGACCTCTGCCTACCATGCAAAGCTATGTGAAACCCAGAGCTGTTGGACATGCTCCACGTAAACAGATCACAATCCCTATGAGCTACACACTCTAGGGACCTAAACCTTGTCACCTCAATAAACAGCACATGCTGGAGGGATACATCCCTATCTCAGAGACATCCCATACTCTGGAACAAATCACCTATCAATAGCAAACAAAGCTCCTAATTAGCAGTCGTCATATATAATCCTGATGATTGTATAGGAGATAGGAAATACACCCCGGGAATCACCTCTGTGGCTCTGCTTGACAGGGCCACGTGAAATGAAATTACCTGTATGTCAAAGGCCAGGGTAGCGTATGGCTAGACATCTATAGGTCCTAGGGCCAATAGCCTATAACCTACTTATGAACCGATACACACCCACATGTACTTGTTGCAATAATTGCTATGTGAGGTTGACTGAGTGTGATGGTGAATGTGTTGGTGAATGTGTCAGAGTTCTGCATATGTGTGATAGCTTAGTGGGAAACTGTTTCTGTCATGGTATTATGTGTCCTAGCTGTGATCGCAGCAAAAGATGTGTATGCAATTGCTAGGCAGAAAAAGCGGTATACCATATGGTCTGACGTAGTCCCTTGGTGTCGACTGGGGTGTCCCATTGTAGGCTAAAGCAGTATATGTATGCTTATTGAGTGTTACTGCTGGTGAATCCAACTCATGTATGAACTGTAGTACTACCTGAAGCTGTATGCCTACACAGCACAGTATGATGTATGTCCACATTTCTTGGAACCACTGTTTTGTGTGTTCCCTGTAGTCCTCATAGATTACATACCTCAGGCATAAGGCTTTGCAACTACTGACACACAGTACTGTATGGTACACAGGTAAAGGTCATCTGGGTTGCCATACCTTTGTGTCTGGTATGTATGTCTGATGTGTGTGTGGGTATGCCTGTACTATGGCCTTGGTCATATGTGTGTTATAGGATATAAGTGCATATCTAGCAACATGTATAGTCTAGTACAGCAGTATGCCACTTATATTAACGAATGTGCACATATGTTAGGCAGGGGTTTGCCATCAACGACTAGTGTGGTATACTGGTAATACTGTAACTGGACTTTACAATCATTGCAATGGAATACATATTTCCTGATGCCTTAGCTTGATATATACCTCCTGTGGCTAGGTGGTGCATTGGGTCGCATACAGTGTGCCATGTACTGTTGTATAGTCTTACATACTGGTTTATCTTTGTTGCTGTGCAAAACATGGTTTAATATACAGAGTGTGCCAGGCACTGTCAGGCAGTTGTGGGCTGAGCACTGATATGTGGTACTGAAAGTGTGTATCCTCTGACAGCCAATAGGTCACCATATATGGCAGTTAATTGATAGCTGTACTTTAGAATGTTGAGTGTGCCACATGACATTCTCACACATATTGTTTCATTGTCTTCCAGGGTAATGGCCCACCATCATAACCCCAGCTACAGCATGGCAGAGGAGGAACAGATAACAACAAGCCTAGTGCAGCACTATGCCCTGCTGTTCTCCAGAACCAGCCAGGACCAGCATGAGCGGACTGCACTGTGGCAAGATCTTGTCCGTAGGGTAAATGACATAGGCATGCATAACCGGACATATGAGCAGGTATGCCATCACTGCAGTGATTTAATTAGACATGTCCGGCAGCATGCGTCAGATATCCGTAGACAACAGCTTGCCACAGGTGGTAGGGTACCCATCCACCCCCCCTCACCAGAGTGGAGGAGCTGCTCCTGAGCCAGGTGGCTCCTGGCCAACAGCAACAACAACAAGCAACATGTATCATCATGGAGGCCGGAGCCACCCAGCAAGTTGACACGGAGCGTGCAGGTAACATGGCATAGCTGTAGACTACTGTTACCTCTATTGGTAGAGCATGCTCATGTGAAATGTGTACTGTGTAGTTAGAGGATGTGGTGCCTAGTGTTGTGCAATTCTAATAATTAGGAATGTAATCTGTAGGCCTGTGACTGTCAACCATTGTACTACTGTAAGATTGCAGACACACAGTGGCAATGCCACAGTTGTTGCCACTGACAAACTGTCTCATATCCTTGTAGGTCCCTCTGGTGTGACAGCAAGGCAGCAGATCCATGCTGGTGAGTGTGTTTTACATTTAATATTGCTAATTAAATGTGCATGTCATAGGTGAGCTGTAGGCCATGTACACTTAACACACCTACGCATAATACATGCTGTGCATGTTTGCTGTGAGACTATGCACATCCCAGTAATGTGTGTAGCTGCCTAAAACACATACAATACACAGAGCATCTCACACAATTGTGGCAACACTGTAGTGTACATTGGATAAGCAGAGGCAATACACATGCACACAACATACACAACTTTGTCATACGCGGTACACGTTCACATGCTACACATGGCATATTCAGACACCCGCTGTAATGTCACACTCCAGTATCCCACATGTCATCCGCACAGCACACATAATATACCTGAGGGGCAGATGTCTCTCATGTGGCTGTGCGACACTCATCAACACATAACACATTCATGTTAGGCAATACCCCCTATTGGGCACCATACACACCCATGTAATAACTGGCTGTGAAATGGTGAATGTAGCCATGGTACAGCAGTTCTGGTACAGCATGGTATGTGCCGGTCTGGCACACATTAGTAGCCTTGAGTGACCACATGATGCTGCATGATGATGCCTCATGGTACTACACCCCATCCAGTTACAGTGACCACAGTACTACACATAGCATTAACTGCTATACACCTCAATGTTGTGTGTGTGCAAACATATGGACCAATACACAATATGCATAGCAATCACCTTTTGTACAAAGTGACACATATATGTCTTGTAATGCTATTGAGTGTATAGGTCACATGACACACACTGTGTATGTGTGATGTTTAATGTTGCAGTTGTGTTGTAGCATGCCATGTCATGGCTGGCACTGGCATGGCCACTATATGTCCTACACTCAACATAACCACTGTACAATGGCTATGTTGAGCAATGGTATTCCATCAGGTATACATGCACCACTCATCCTGTGTGTATACATAGCATGTATGTGCTAAACCTGTGTCCACATTTATCTGCTAAAGACACAGACGCTCTAATCAGAAATGAATATCTATGTGACACACAGATACACATCCAGCCATGGTATGTATACCTGTGAGTGATGGTGCACAGGACATTGCAGAGCTTTTAATACTTACACAGCAAAGTTGTGTCCATGTACACATTGCATTCCAGGGTGAGGCCAATCACTCAACAACAACACACATGCATCAAAGCCATGTATACTCTTATTAGCAAGGGCTGTCTACACCCGCACTGCATGCTGTTGAGCAACACACGTCCTGCATGCTGACACGTGTGATATAACTGTTTGCCTTGTGATACTGTACCACACCATCACCCGCTATTGAGTACATTCTGGATTGCTGGTGGTGTGTGTGTGTGTGTGTGTGTGTGTGTGTGTGTGTGTGTGTGTCTGTCTGTTTTAGTGAGGAGTGCATTCGTGTGCATGTGTGCATGTGTTCATGTGTTCATGTGTGCATGTGTGCATGTGTGCATATGTTCATGTGTGCATGTGTACATGTGTGCATGTGTTCATGTGTGTATGTGTGCATGTGTTCATGTGTTCATGTGTGCATGTGTGCATGTGTTCATATGTTCATGTGTGCATGTGTGCATGTCTGCATGTGTGCATGTGTTCATGTGTTCATGTGTGCATGTGTGCCGACATCATGTACAGGTCATAAAGTGTGTTTCCTGCCTTCCTCTCACAGGTGCTGACTTTGGGCTGGTTCATTGCAGCAGGGAAACTGATGTCACTGAGCAAAATAGTGATAATGATGATAGGTGTGTTGAGGACCAGGCATGTTTCCCAGGGTCTGTCGTTGGGCCACCAATCGACAGTACACAAGTGTCCACCCCATCCATGCACACAGTCATACTGCCAATACATCCATCAGCAATGCCCTTAGCTGAGGGACAGCGTACAGTCAGCATTGGCCAGGACAGTGTGGTATCCATGGCACATGCATTCTGACACAGCAGCCATACCCAGATGTCTGGAAGTGTACCACATAGGCAGATGTCCAGGGGTTCTCCTCAGAGCACTGCTGCTCATCATGCCACTGGCAGACGTGCCACAGGTCTTACAACCTCATGCATGTTCCAGGCTGTCATGGAGGCACAGGCATTTATGGAACGGTACACCAGACAGGGACTAAGGGCACAGAGGGCACATAACATTGCCGTAATTGACAGTATCCATGACCTAGCTGGTGCCATCCGTAATTACACTGAGGTCACTGATAGACGTTGGGGAGAGACATTAGATGTCCCCCGCAATGTCATGTCCATGTGTCAGGACAGTGCGGGACGGTTGAGTCGTCGACGTGGACATATGCCAGCAACATCAGCAGCTGGCAGTCGCCGTGGATGTCCCTCAAGCCACAGCTGCTCCCATAGTGCCAGTACCAGCCCCAGCAATGTTGGGGGTGGGCTGTCCATAGAACGTCCTACAAGACCACGTGCACGTGGCTCTGGACAGTCCCAGCAGGGACCTGGGTTCAGTGTACATCCATCTACCTCTGGGGATAGTAGCAGTCTGGCTTAGTACCTGATAGTGTCAGTAGCACCCCTGCCAGGCACAGGTACCGTATCCGTGGCCAGAGACAGTGATCTGTAAAGCCTTGCAGGTATAGTCTGTGGCTGTCCCACATATACCCATATTTGGCAGCCACATGGTGGAATTGTGTGCATGCAGACACACACACACATAATCCAGACACCTAGGGCTAACACATACCCACACAAATTACATCAACATTGGCCCATACCAGTATTCTAGCCCCTCACACACACGCACACACATACATGTTGATTGGATGGCTCACTGTAGGCCTCTGGCAAACCAACAACACACCCTGTGCATATGATGAAACCTGTGCCACCTCCTGTCATCTGTAACATCGATGCAGGAACAGGCTACCATGGTGCTGATGCACAGGGTGTCTTTATAGCAGTATAGCAATGTTAGCATGTTGTCAGCAGTAGAGTTTAATGATATGCTTGAAGGTGTAGCTGAGCAGGCATGATGCATTAAAGCTATGATTGTCATTGTAGTGTTGTTTAAACCAGTGTTAGTTCCAATAGTGTATTGTCCGCCCACGTGCCACTTGGCTGATGTGTGCAGTATTGGCAGCATGTGTTAGAGAGTGGACAGTATGTGTGGGATGTGTGTAGCACAGATTTGCAGGTGTACAGTTGTGAACATGGTGTAGGTGCACTGTCTGCATGTACGTGCATAGTGGACACATGGGCAGGGTGACATGCTCTGTATTGCACAGTAACGCTCCATAGTTTCTATTGGTGGCCAGTATGCATTGTACTACACACATTTCGGAAGCTGACTACACATGTGTGCATGACATGGTTTGACATTGTGCTGTGGGTGATACTGTTACTATCTGTCATTGTTTTGCATTCTGGTAGTATACATGACTTCAACAGCCTGACCATAACCAATCGTTAGATGATGTCTTGACAACTGACACACAGATGTAGGACACACAGCAACATTTGGATCCTTCAGGTACTATACTATGCCAGTAACCAGTGGTATTCACCTGCACCCATTACTGAGATCACTCCTGTTTGGTATATTGCTCTCTTAGGTAGAAGCAATCAAAGTAGGGATATGTCTGTCCACGTCTGGTAATGCATACTGTGGCCTATAATGCATTCTCCAGGTGACACACACATCCTCCACAAGGGTATCATATAGACAGATACCTGTTGTCACACCCATGCTGTAAAGCTATAGGCCAAACTAAGCATAGTCATCCACCTTTACGGAACATAGTATCCCCACAGTACCACATAGGTAGTAGCCACCAACATGATGAACAGGTACGGATGTGTACATGCAACCTAGTGTTACGTCATCTCTCCTTTGATAATCACATTTCCTAAGGTATTTTGAAATCCCTCGGTGGATCACATAAGCAATAAGGGGTCTGCATGCATATCCACAAAGGTTGTTGTATACCTATGATGAATAGTCATCATTGACAGACTTTGCTGCGTTTGAACAGGTCTGACATATACCTCGGCCATAAACCCTCACTCACACAATTCAATAGAAACCGTAATGAGTGTGTGTGACATGGATGACCTAGGCCAGGCATCACTGCAGTGGCTGGCCTTGTCACAAGCATACAGATGTGACCTAAGGTCTGGGAAGCATCAGCACAGTTTGGCAAAGATGACAGCTGTGTTCTTGGATAAAGCAGGGTTACCACACATGCAATAATTAAGGTAACATGTATGTATATGTATTTGCCACACAGCTACCTCACATGTGCATACTGATATGTCATACAATAGTAAAAGCAAAACCCACAACACATTGACTAACAGTGTCACACACATAGACTACACACACTTACCAAGTGTAGGATTCAAACCCCTACCTAACTATTTCATGATACTACAGGAGTACACATTAACACGACGTGCTATACACATTATTGGGAGCTCTCTTTTCCACAGGTATATTCGTAGGATGGTGACATCATCACACTTGACATAGAGATGTATGCCACTTTTAAGGTGTTCTACTCCTCTCCAAAAAGGTTGCTCCTCTCAAAGGTGATTACACACAAACACACACATAGTTGTCGAGTGCAGGATTCAAACCCCTACTAACTACTTCATGATACTAGAGGAATACACATTAACACGTCATGCTATGCACATCACTGGGAAGTCTCTTTTCCACAGGTATATTTGTAGGATGGTGACATCATCAGACTTGACAATGATTAGTATACCACTTTTAAGGTGTTTTACTACTCTCCAAAAAGGTTGCTCTTTCCCGAGGAGACCACACATACACTTGTCAAGTGCAGGATTCAAACCCCATCTAATTGCTTTATGACACTACAGAAATACGCATTTACATGACGCGCTATACACATTACTGTGAGTTCTTCTTTCCACAGGTATATTTGTAGGATGGTGACATCATCAGACTATACAATGTGGGTTACATTAGGTGACATTAGGTGGGCTACATAGAAGGAATGTCTGAACACTTTGGCCATGTGACCATCAAAGGGGAGTTTGCTATCTACCTGTGTCCCCAGGGCCATAATGACTTTCTCTGTACATACTGGATTACCACCTATGTGGTAATTGTGTGCACATTGTTTTACCCAAAGGGAATGACTATGCATTCATTGGCATTCAGCTTGAGGGCATTGTTTAGACACCAGGTATCAGTCTCTGTAAGACACTTCTGGAGGATGTCTGTGTCAGCAGTAGAGTCAATTATGGACCACAGTTAGCAGTCATCTGCAAACCTGTTCAGCCATACAACTCCCGTGCTTGCCTGTACCTCTGAGCAGTATCTACTGAACAGGTGGGGTCCCAGGACCAAGACCTGTGGGATGTCATTTGTGACTGGCTTAGAGTCGGACATAGCACCCACACCTCTGAACATGTGTGTTTGATCTGTGAGCCACTTGGCCACCCATCCTGTGACATAGCTGTTAATGTTCAAGCTGGTATGCTTGTCCATGATAACAGAGTGGCGAATGGTGTAGAAAGTCCTTAGTGAGGTCCAGGTGGGCTGAGTGGACTACTTTCACCTCCATCTATGTCCTTGGTAACTCTTTGAAATAAGTCAACTAGGTGTAGGAGACAAGATCTGCCTTTAACAAGGTGGAGATGTGTAGAGTCCAGTGTCTGGAGGTCTCCAATGTCTCTGTTTATGGGTTCCATAACAATTTGCTCAATAGCTTTGTAGACCAGGCTGAGTAGACATATAGGACAATGTTTTCCAGATTCTGTTGTGGCTCCCCCTTTGTGGAGCTGGATGACTGTTAGTGTATGCCATTCTTTGGATACATAGCCTGTGGTACGCTTGAGTCTGGACAGTGGATGTAGGTGAGGGTGTAGTTCCTTATGGGCCTAGTGTAAGACGCAGCCTAGAACACAATCCAGCCCCATTGATGCTGTGTTCTTAGCTTTGGAGAGGGTTGTCTTTACCTGCATGTCCATGATGTCTGGGGCTCAGCATCCTTCTGTGATGGGCACAGGGCCATTTGGGGGTGATGGGGGTGAGTTTATACTGGACTTGTCCCCCTGGATGTGGGCAATGAAAGTTGGTTCAGTGTATTCCTTTCCTTTTTTAGTAGCTGACAGCATATTTGGAAGTTGACACCTACATGTCTGGTATAGCTACCGAAGGCTTTGTGGTTGTTATTCTTACATTGCTTGGCTATTTGTCTTTAGAAACAGTCTTTGGATTATTTTATGAGTGATCATTGGTTCTTCCTAATAATGATCAGTGATGCCTTTCCTTTAGTGAAGTTGGCTCTATCATGTGTTCGTTTCCTCCTTCTGTTGTCTAGCTTATTTATGGGCAACAACCACCTGATTGTTGTCTTATTTTTGGAGGAGTGCATCTTGGATTTCTTTGTGTTGTCTCATTCTATGCATCCCTGTAGATGCTCATAGGATGCACTTGTAAATGATTCTGCAGATTGTATACCATTATCCTATAGCAAGATGTCTTTGGAACGTTCCGCTTTGTTCTTGGAAAGTGTGCAGTTTGCTTTTGAATATGTCTTCACAGTGGTTTCATTGACTGGGTGGGGGGACGGGATGAGGATGTCCAGTGTGATTACTTTATGATTTGATATTACCAGCGAGGGGTTTATCTCTGTTGTGGAACACTGGTACCCCATGTTGGTGATGATCATGTCCAGTATGTTGTCACCTGTAGTGGACGTGGTGACCAGCTGTTCCAGGGTGTTAGAGTTTTTAAACTCTAGGAAACATTGGCCAAAGGATGTTGTACATGAGTAATTCTCCCACTCAATGTTTGGGTAGTTGTAATCTCTTCATATAATGGTGTTTGACAGGACCTTTGTATTTTCCACTGTTCTCAGGAATACTGAGTGAGGTTCCTGAGACAAGGTACACGATCTGTAGCAGGCTACAATCTGATGAGCAGCTTTGCCCAATGTTAGTTGCACTTGCATGGTCTCCAAGGCCTCATGCAGTGCCACTAACCTGAAGATGTGGGTATCCATAAATTAAATGGGTGCACCCCTTCCTTTTGTATTTCACTCGTGGTTTTGGGTCTGAAGGTCAGAGGGATTGTGAGTGTTTTACGTGGAGCATGTCCAACAGCTCTGTGTTTGACATAGCTTTGTATGTTAGGCAGTGAACACCTCTGAGTAGGCGATATGCAAGGGAGTACGGATATAGCATTTTGAGATGGTCTGTGTATGGCATGTATTTCAGGCCACTAATGCTCTTTGTGAGGTATTACTGCAGGCTTTCCAGTTGTCTTTTGAGGTACATAGCAGAAGTGGCGTTGTACTCTATTATAGTTCTAGTGCGTGATGAGTAGAGAACAATGTCCTCTTCTATTCTGCATGAGACACATTTTGTGATGGTGTGTGCCACGTAGGAGGGTTTCCTGACTACTGTGGAATGTAGTTATCACAGTTGTGTCCACTGTCCACCTGTGACCCAAGGTCTCTTGTAACACTTTCAGTGTGAAGTATACTACCACCTATGTTGTAGTTCTTGGCTACAGAGTTTTTAACAAAGGGGATGACAATGCACCTTTTGGCATTGAGCTAGAGCCCATGGCTTTGACAACAGCCATCTGTCTCAGTGAGGCCCTTTTGTAGGATGTCCACATCTTTAGTGTTTACAATTATGGCTCCTAGTTTGCAGTCCTCTGAAAACTTCAGTTGCCACAGACCTTCCATGTTAAATTTTACTTCAGGGAAGTAGATGCTACACAGCCTGGGATGTTATTTGTTCCCATGGCTGCTGTGATACTGGCTTTGGAGAGTGTTTTTACCTATGCAGCCATGATGACAGCAACTTTGCAGTCTTCCATTATAGAGATGTGCTCTTTCATGGGTGGGGGGGTAAAGTTAACACTGATCCTATCTGCCAGGATGTTGGCAATATCAGTTGGGTCTGTATATTTAGTGCCATTGAGCTGTAACTCAGAACAGATCTGAGTGTAGCCATGACATGGACCTGTCTGTTGGGCAGAGATCTCCTGAGTTGACAGTATGCAACAGAGTACAGATTGGGTTACATTCAGTCTTGTTGCATGGGGCAACTATTTGAGGCCAGTAATCCTCTTGTTAAGGTACGTCAGTGGTCTTTCTGGCTGCTGAACATGCCTAGTCAGATTCATCACAAGTGTGTTGTGGTAGTCTTTGACGGGTCTGATAACCGCTGAGTAGTGGGAACCTCCTTTGACCTACATGCATAGACCTTGGCAGTTTGTGTGAACACATAGCACAATTTTCTGACCACTTTGTGAATATGTTTCTGGAAGCAGAGATGGCTATCCACATTTGTCTATAGATCCCTTATTATCACATCCGTATTTAGCCTAAGTGTGTGAGCATGCCCAGTATGAACTTTCAGTATGTTGCTGCCTGACATTTGCTTCATTTCTTTGTGTGTGAGCATGCCCAGTATGACCTTTCAGTGTGATGCTGAATGAAATCCACTACATTTGTTGGAGTGTGTGAGCATGCCCAGTATAGGCATTTATACTATATGTGTATGGCAAATCAAGTTGTATTTTTACAGCAGGGCTCACCTTTGTGTCATAGATCAACAGGGATCATGCTGTGCCTGCAGGGCTTCCATGAGACACTTTGCATAGACTTATCAACATTTCTACATACAGGGGGGATAGCTATTCTTTGTGCATTTCTACCCAGGGGCACACCTGATTGTTACTGTGGGTGTACATAGGATAAAGGTTTCACCTGACACTTATACACATTTGCTATGCCTGCACTGCTATGTACGGTACACCATTTCAGTCTGTACTGTTCCCTATTGTACTGGCTTGAGGCATACTACTGTGCTACAGATCCTAGCGTCCAATGTCACGTATATTAGATTGCGACTTCATAGCCTACACAACCCACATCACACTGCCTGGCCTGATGTTCTCTGTCTGCATAGGCCTGTGGGGGAGGTTACCCATATGCTTCTTTAGGGGTATGATACAGCATTTCTTTGTGTTTGCATTAGTGTACAATTGTCCTGCTGTATCAGTGCCACTGAAATGCTATCATGGCTTAGTGGTTCAGTACTGTGACTATAGTGCACAGTATCCTGGGTTCGAGCCCTGTCACTGCTTTTTATTTTCATGCTGGGCAGACCAGACTGCTTAAGGAGCAGTAAAGCAAATATGGGCATGTTTATCTGACTTTGCTCAATTTTGCATGACTTTGCCCGACCTTGCCCAACATTGCTCAACGTTGCCCAACATTGCGCTAGTTAACACGGGCAATTTTGTTTACATATACTAAATATTGGTAAATTCTGCTTAGTACTGCTTTATATTGCTTAAAACATGGCAATCATGCCTCAGGTGGTGCTGCAGGGCTGCCTATGTCGATGCACATACTACACTCCCTATACATGTTTTGAAACAGGTAGTGTCAAGTTAGGCATCCCTTTTATTTTATGTGCGAGTCAGAGAGAGGTATCATTTCCAGAGTTCCTACTGAGCCAGTGTATGTGCTATGCGTTGCCTCTTTGCCAAGGCCAAGGCATACTGGGCACGCCTCCTTCTGCCTACTGGGGCAGGCTCAGGTTGTTCTTCCTCCGAGTCACGCTGTGCCTGTGCAGGCCTTGGCAATGGTGTGGGGCTGTGTGGCCCTGCCCCATGCTGTTCCTGCTGCAGCTGTTTTCACAGGATCATATTGTGTAGCATGGCACATACCATGACAATTTGGGTACATGTAGTTGGTGAGTACTGCAAGGCTCCACCAGATGTGTCCAGGCACTGGAACTGTGACTTGAGCATCCCAAACACACGCTCGATTACATTTCATGTTTGTGCGTGTGCCTCATTATGGAGTTCTTGTTCAGGTGTGTGTGCGTTTCTTATGGGTATCATCAGCCATGGCTCCAGTGCGTATCCAGCATTCCCCACTAGGTGACCGTCAGGGATGTCCCCATTGGCAATTGTCTGGTACAGCTGCGTCAGATGCCAGATATGGGAATAATGGTAGCTTCCAGGGCAGCCAGCACACACATTCAGTATTATGCCCTGGGCATCGCACACGACCTGGCAGTTGATGGAGTGGAAGCCCTTGCAGTTGATGTAGGCCCTACCCCGCTCACTGGCTGGTGCTTTGATGTGTATGTGCGTGCAGTCAATTGCACCCACTACCTCAGGGTATTCCGCTATTTGCTGGAAGAGGCGCATATTGCTGGCCAATACCTCATGGGAATTGGGGAAATATACATGATCACCGACATGTGCTGACATGGCATTCAGGAACTGGTGCAGTACCCTGGATGCTGATGCCTGTGAAATCCCCATCTTATCACCAGTTGGTCTCTGCAAGGTACCTGTTGCTAGTTTTCTTAGGCCAACACATACCTTGGTTTCCACTGGGATGGGTTCCCCTCTGTTGGTTCTGTGCGTGAGGTGCGGCCTGCACAGCTCAACAATTTGCTGCAGGAGGTCTCTGTCCACTCTATAGCGCTCCACTATCTCCAGCTCATGTAGCCCTGGTAGGTTACCCTGGGTCTGTACCCTCTTCTCCGTCTCCTCACTGTGGGTTGCTCAGCAGCATTTGCAATGGCACCACCCTCAGCATCTTGCACATGTTGCCTTATAATAGCAATGGCAGCCCCTAACATTTTTTTGTCTCAGTTACGTTTTTTAAGACTGCAGTGTTGCAGTGTTTCTGAGAAAAACATGGGGGAATGTTGTTTGCAGAGTTTTAAGTGCTGGGCTGGGCTAGTGTACTGCCTGTGTAATCAGCTGATTCTGACTGATTTCACCTGGCAGCTCTGCTAGTTCTCCTTGGTTAACTTCCTACTACTTCTTTTCCTTCTTTTTCCCTTTCTGTTTCCACAGGGGGCAGCGCTGCACAAACAAGTGCAAACACGCGCACACACACACACACACACACACACACACACACACACACACACACACACACACACACACACACACAGCCTTACACAGGCTTACACGGGCTTACACAGGCTTAGGCGGGTGCACATGCATGCACACTGGCTTAGACAGCCTTACACAGGCTTACACGGGTGCACACAGGCTTAGACGGGTTTACAGGCACGCAAACACACGCACACAGTGTAAGCATCTTTGCAAGAAACTTTAGTGATAGCCACGGCATACACCTTCAGTTTCTGGGTTTCAGTTCAGACAACTGTAGACACGCCTCTTCCAGTCCTGAGTAACTCACAGACAACTGTAGACACGCCTCTTCCAGTCCTGAGTAACTCACAGCAAACACGTGCCACTCTGCTCCAATAAGCTTACAGTCTTTGATACATACCCCCGTCATGATGTCACCTATCTTCTACTCTGTTACTCCCCTAATCCTACTCTTACACTCTAGGGACATGGTTCACATGGCAGAGGAAATTGGGATTCACTATCCTTATACTCATTTGCATAGGATTGCCTACTAATGCTTGGTTACATCTCTCAGACTGAGCTTCCCCCCTTAGCAACCACTACTCAGTAGCCATGTTGTCTTTAGCCTGCCATTCACCTGTATGGCAGATGAATATATTTAATAAAATGCCTATTTTTAGGATTTTTTTTTTCTGGTTTTTAGAGCGCCGCACATTTGCATGGCGCTGCGCTACGCTTAAACATTGGAGATTGGGGGAAAAATTTGTTTTTTAGTATTTTGCAACACATAATAATGCCAATGGCCTTATATTTGGCCATTGGCATGCTTCCTCAACTGGATGCATCCTTTATTTGGAGCTGTCATAGCTCCGTTTTGCTATTTGCAGAATGGTACTCAGTTACCAACAGAGTACATTTCTGCAAATAACACTACTCTTACTCAGACAGGTTAGTGTTTCCTGGATCGCAATTTTACCTCATTTGCATAGCTTTCAGCAGCAAATGAGATAATTTGCATATCCTAACACTGTCCGTGCAAGAGTCGTTTTAGGAGCTCTCATGCACACTCCTGCCAGCTGTTCCTGGATCGCTCGGCAGACATATTGGCTGTCTGGAGTCTTACTCTACTCTTTGACTCCATGCAAGCCTTCATGAATCCGGCCCATTAACTTACATTTTGAACTTATATTTACTTAGTGGAATACTCCCTTCCAGCTTTAAGCATGTACCATTTATCCCACTACCACATTCCTCTCATTCAGTGACTCCACCCGTGGCATAACCTCCACCCACCTCTGCTCTTTGGCAAAAACTCTGGTAAACTGGTTTATGTACAAATACTTGAAAATATTAAGACATAAAAAGCATGGCTCTCATCCTAAATTTAGTACTATGAGTACTCTGAATGCAATGTTATATCAAACCACACAAATATACACTAGCATTAAAAGTGGACTATTAACAGTAGCTATATTTTTTGACTTAAAACAAAAGAGTGTTTGAAACTATTAAACATGAACTATTACTCACTCATCTCAAAGGCTGTGGCTTCAGACCAAATGTTCTTAAATGGTTTAACAGCTACCTATCAAATCAAGCTTTCTTAAAGCTCTTACTCCTCCACTGGAACCAACTGTTCAAGTGTGCCCTAAAGTTCACTCATAGGGACACCCATTTCTCTCTTTTTTATCAATACTCTGACTTGGGATTTACCAAATATAAATGTTACTCTCTATGCAGATGACATTGTACTGACAGCTGCTCATTAAAATACCATTCACATCTACATTGTGATGCAGTACAACTTCTCCAGTACAGTAATAACCTGTGAGACCTCTCAAAGACATGCCAAACTATCGCCCTTGAAATCCCTGATTCTTTCAGTTCCATACTACCACTCACTTCAGATGTGGGGATAGTGAATCAGGAAGTGAAACAGATTAGCAAGGAGGAAGTAAGGGCAGCTATGAAGAGGATGAAGAATGGAAAGGCTGTTGGCCCAGATGACATACCAATGGAAGCATGGAGGTGCTTAGGAGAAATGGCAGTGGAATTTCTAACTAGATTGTTTAATGAAATTTTGGAAAGTCAGAGGATGCCTGAGGAGTGGAGAAAAAGTGTTTTGGTACCTATCTTTAAGAATAAGGGTGATGTGCAGAGCTGCAGTAACTACAGAGGGATAAAACTGATTAGTCACAGCTTGAAGTTATGGGAAAGAGTAGTGGAAGCAAGGTTAAGAAGGGAGGTGATGATTAGTGATCAGCAGTATGGTTTCATGCCAGGAAAGAGCACTACAGATGCAATGTTTGCTCTGAGAGTGTTGTTGGAGAAATACAGAGAAGGTCAGAAGGAGTTGCATTGTGTCTTTGTAGACTTGGAGAAAGCATATGACAGGGTGCTTGGAGAAGAGTTGTGGTATTGTTTGAGGAAGTCGGGAGTGGCAGAGAAGTATGTAAGAGTGGTACAGGATATGTACGAGGGTAGTGTGACAGTGGTGAGGACTGCAGTGGGAGTGACAGATCCGTTTAAGTTGGAGGTGGGATTACATCAAGGATCAGCTCTGAGTCCTTTCTTATTTGCAGTGGTGATGGACAGGTTGAGAGATGAGATCAGACAGGAGGCCCCGTGGACTATGATGTTTGCAGATGACATTGTGATCTGTAGTGAGAGTAGGAATCAGGTTGAGGAGACTTTGGAGAGGTGGAGATATGCTCTAGAGAGCAGAGGAATGAGGGTCAGCAGGGCTAAGACAGAATATATGTGTGTAAATGAGAGGGAGGGTAGAGGAATGGTGAGGATGCAGGGAGTAGAGTTGGTAAAGGTGGATGAGTTTAAGTACTTGGGATCAACAGTTCAGAGTAATGGTGAATGTGGAAGAGAGGTGAAGAAGAGAGTACAGGCAGGGTGGAATGGGTGGAGAAGAGTGTCAGGAGTGATTTGTGACAGACGGGTACCAGTAAGAGTGAAAGGGAAGGTCTACAAGAGGGTAGTGAGACCAGCTATGTTATATGGGTAGGAGACAGTGGCATTGACAAAAAGGCAGGAGTCAGAGCTGGATGTGGCAGAGTTAAAGATGTTAAGATTTGCAATCGGTGTGACTAGGATGGATAGGATTAGGAATCAGTATATTAGGGGGTCAGCTCATGTTGGACAGTTTGGAGACAAAGCAAGAGAGACGAGATTGCGTTGGTTTGGACATGTGCTGAGGAGGGATGATGGGTATATTGGGAAAAAGATGCTAAGGATGGAGCTGCCAGGTAAGAGGAATAGAGGAAGGCCTAAGATAAGGTTTATGGACGTGGTGAGAGAGGACATGCAGGCGGTTGGTGTGACAGAGCAAGATGCAGAGGATAGGAAGAAATGGAAAGAGATGATCCGCTGTGGCGACCCCTAACGGGAAAAGCCGAAAGAGAATGATGACTACCACTCACTTCAGAATAAAGACCTAATTATTTAGATACCTTACCAATTGAACAACATACTAAATCATTGATTCTTAAAACAACACTACATCTAAAAGTGAGGTACTGTATCTCAGTTATTTTCTACTGATGTCCAAAAGGCCACTGCTGCAAAGGGCCTCATCCTTCAGGTGGAATACACACTTCCCTGCATATCTCCACCCTCCAGTCAAAATACCTGTCTAATACAAACTATGGAAAATACAAGTCTTATACACCTAACAAATGCTAAAAAACACTGCATTATCACAATGCATAAAGGAAACTGATGTCTATATCCACTAGGGTCTCCTACCTGCTCAAATCAATGGATTTAAATGTCTTAATTTCTATGCCTACTCACTAATAGATTGCAACTTCATGAATCCTTTTACTCATTAAGAAGCAGTTTGACCTTAATATTAAAAAAATGATTACGTTATACTATCCACCAATGCCAAATCCTTCTTCAGGCTAGCTCTAGTCTCCTAGAACTCAAAATATGATTTTATTACAATTATAAATAATTTAACTACCTTCAAAAAGAGCTGCAAGCACATTTGCATGAACAGTACAAATGAGTGTGCTTGACAGACAATGGCTAAATGTAAATAGTCCAAGACAGAATACTCACATTTTGTGTTCTAGTTTTTTCTTCTTCTCATATGTGCTGTTGTTTTTTAATCTTATTTCTAACTGAACATAAAATAAAGTAAGTTTTCCTTTCTCATATTCATAATGTTCTCTAATAACATACATCATACACTTTTGTAGCTCATACTAAGTTGTATTTCTCATATAAGCTGAATAATAGGGTACTAGAAATAGTTGTGACAGGAAACTTCTTCTCATTTCTTCCTTATTGTGAAATGATGTTTTGTTTTATTTTATTCTGTTACTCTGTTATGTTAACTTATTTTTTTATTCTTTTATATTAACTTGCAGTACCTTGTTTCATCTTACAACCACTAACCCAGTTTACAAGCAATAAATAAACAGGCTGCTAAAGATAGATAGATAGATAGATAGATAGATAGATAGATAGATAGATAGATAGATAGATAGATAAACTCAACTGCTTTGTCATGTATCCTTAATTTTTCTAAACAAACTTTGCTGCCATTTTGCAACAATTTCTGACAGCATTATCTCTGTGGTCAATTTGCACAGTTTTCATAGACTGTACTTCAGCTATAGTCACAATCACATCTTATTCTGACAGCTCATGTGATTCTACAAAATTAGTATTTTTCTCTAGCACTTTAACTTTTCTAATACATTCTACAAAATGAATATTTCTTTCTAATAATCAACAAATTTGAGTTTTAGCTCTACATTGTGCCATTCAATACCTGTAACAGCATTATTTACAATGGATTTGGATCTGTCCTACTTGCTTATTAACAGGTGCTATCCTGTTTGCTATGAGGCCTCCTGCATTTTCACTTTTATTTTTATTATTTTTACAGGTTTAACTTTCTTTCATTTTATTTCCACTCACACACAGCCTCAGTCTTGTATACTTCTATATCCTAAGTTACAGTTTTCAGCTGTGTATCTGATAGCTCATTCTCACAGCATACATCTACAGCTTCTTCCAGTGTTAAATCAGTGTCTCTTAACAGCCTTCAACACTGGTAATCACTTTTGATGCCACAGACTATTTTATTTGTTCTAGTCCCCTTGGACCTTATTGTACCAGCCCCCAGTACCCCAAGTTCACTATGGGTCTACCAATCATCCTTCTACAGCCCGGAGTACTCCAGTATTTGCTAGGGCTAGTCGTGAAGTTTACATGGGTTTGGGAGTCCTTTGGCATCTGTGCTTGCAACTGGGGGGGGAGTTCTATTTATATGTCCTACCCATTTTCCCTTTTCCCACCTCCCACACTTATTGACTATGTCCTATGGCAACTCCCCTCTATGCACCACACTTCCTCTTACAGAGTATCATCAATTAGCAGCCTTCCCCCCTCCCTCTCAGGATGGGCACACCTATCCCTCCTGATGCTCCGTCAGTCTCCTGAGCCACTAATCGAACCTGGGCCATAGTTACAGCTTTATCCCTCTATATTGCCAGAGTGGATGGTACAGACTATTCTATATCTTATTAACAAGCCACACAGCTTCTCAAATTCATAATCTTATGCTCCTGCTTTAATATGGTATCCTAAATGAAATAAACTTTTGAACACCTTGATTCAGTGTCACAAATAAACAAGCTAGGTCTTACATGTCAACAACGGACTAGTCAGCAAATGACTCATCAAAACAAACAAAATACATCAGCAGCACACATCAACAAGTCTGCTAATCAGCAGAACTTCCCAGCGAATACAGATGAGCATGCACAATCATGCAGAGTCACATACAAACCATGGTGCATACCATGCAACAGTCAGCTATGCTAACACATCCGCACAACCCAAAATACATAAATACAATCTATACACAATTCTAACATGGTGGGGAAGTGCCCCACCACATGCAATATCTTATCAAAAAATATATAAACTTCTCTGTGCTCTCATTTACTTTCGATAAATGCCAGTCAGGACACAAAGAGTCACAGAAACATCCATCTCACACAATAGCCACTTCTCACACCTTTTATACACTCTACACCAGACATGCACTGCCATCAGAGCATTCTCCTGACCATGTTTTCTAACAAATAAAATCCACTAGGACTACATGGTCTGGCACACACTGCAATGCATACTCATGGATACTTAATGCAGGTCTCCAGTCACTCAGTCCAACAAAAAAACCAAATAATGCCATATACTCAACCACAAACTCTCTCACAACACTACCAATACATACATGCCACATACTTTTGACCACTCAGTCCAACACACAAAGCCCACACAATACCATACAGCTGAGCACTTACTCAAAACACTAGACTAATACACACACACACACACACACACACACACACACACACACACACACACACACACACACATAAAATGCACACTAACAACTTCCTTTACGCAAACACGTTGCAATGATAGAACTAGCATCATTCTTATGTAGTAGAAAATAAGTTAGACCTACCACATTGAAGCTGCGTGCGTGGATACACTCCCTAATGACTATATATACTCAAATAGCATGTACTTTCAGAGTGTAACTTCAACAACAAGGTTTTTGCAATCTGGACATTAATAAAATTTGCTGATGATGATTAAGCAGACACCCAAATAAATGTCTCACATCAAGTAAATTCTTCTTTGACTTGCAATAGGCCTGGAATTTGCTTTTTCAATGTTGTGCATTTGCATTTTTTCCTCTTCTTTGAAGAGAAAATGTTTAAATAACACTGATGGCTTCTTTGCCTGCAACATGGAGTTACACAGCACATTTGGATCTTATTTGGTGTGTTCTAAAGTCCCATCACAGAAAGATACAACACAAGACATCTAATCCAGGACTACCAATTTTCCGAATTTTCTGAGATGTTTCCTGCAACTTCAGAGACACTGGTGGGTGTAATGTCCTATTTTGAGACAATAATTGGAGAAATGCAATAGAAATCACTCTAGCAGTCCGGTGGAGGGCAAAGCAAATGGTTTCATGAGAGTGTGCAGACTATAACAAACTGTGCAGTTAAATTAATTGTTTTATCTTTGTTTTTTTTAGTTGAAATTAAAAAAAAGCAAAGATGACTAACCTTCTGTAATGCTGTGAATACAAAAATATTGGCAGCATGTATTCCATACTCTACAGGGAAAAATGTAAATAATATTTTAATTCTGACAATGCCAGATTTGTAATGCAAGAAGGTAGCTAACAATTCAAGATGATGCTTGGAGAGGGCAGCACTTCGCATGCATGCATGTAGGAGCAGAGATGCTTTCCCTGTGATCTTTTACTGCACTGAGACTGAAGCCACAGGCTAGTCACATGACGTACACCATAGATTATTGATATTTAAAGATAGAACAGAAGACATACATAGAGTAATTGATAGGAATGATGTATCCAACAAAATCTTGTATTTTTGAAAATAAATGCTCTATTTTGTGCATTTGAAAACTTCTGTGCTAAACAAGATTAACATTTTAGCCAGAATTGAAATTAGGGAACATTAGATTTAAGTCAGGACTCAAACAATGACACAAAATCATGGGTACAAGAGTCACCTCATTCTAGATGTTTCTGATGATGATTTGGAATAGTTTTAGGCACTCGTGCCTGTTGTTGGTGATATTAGTTTCTTTCCTGAGGTTCTGCAATGGTTCCAAATCTATCTTGAGAACAGAAGATTCAGAGTGCTGGAGTCCAACAGAGCCACTGAACCAGGAAGCACATAGTATGAGAAGTCCCTCAAGGGTCAGTCTTTGGCCTCCTGTTATTCTCACTTTTTATAAATAACTTTCCCTTGGATCTGATACAGATATGCTGTATCCTATATGCTAATGATGTTGTGTTGGCCAGCTCCAGTATGTACCTTTCCTCCCTGAACAGGGACTTTTAAGAAGACTCTGTCCCCCTGCACCACCTTAGTAATGGGTACTAACCCTAACCTTAACATTGTCCCTTCCCCGAACCCTAACCCTACACCCTAACATCATTAAAACATTCCCATATCAGTGCCACTACACAAGACAGACTTAGACACACAAACATTCACAAACACCCACACAATCAAGACTACATCTATTTATTTTCTAGTATAACTGTTCCATGCTAGCAACAGCTGTATATAGGTAGCAAATGTTGTACTGCTGGTAGATGCTGCTAAAACTAAAATAAGTGAGTAATTCTTCTCTGTATACACTACAGTGTTTACCAGCCTACACAGTCAATGTTTGTTTAGAGACATATACCATTATGCCAGTAGACATCTGCTGCATTCTGACTCAACGTGTGGATGCCAGTGGCTCTGCTTAGGTTTTTGGGAATGACTGGACAGTGTCATTAATAAAACAAACCAGTAACCATTTGAAATGTTCAGATCTGCTACAGAGAGTCTCTAAACATGGAGACTAAATGGCTGAAAGAATGGACTTATATATATTTAGTCTTAGATGCCATTTTTCAAAATATTCCCTTTTATCTGAGGTATGGCAATTGCAAAGTTGTTATATGCAAGTTTGGGAGGTGTGAGGGATGGAGGGGGAGGGCTTGGCCTGTTGCAAAAAGAAGTTTTAAGGAGAAGAGTGATCTTCAAATTCACTGTTCTGCTGTGTTTTCAGTCTTTTTTTCTTTTTGGCTTGTCAGCACTCAGCATTTCGGGTGCTGACATTTCCATTGGGATCCAAAGAAAAAATACCTGTTGTTATTAGCCCAGAAATAACTTTGTTTGGTGGTACAGCAATATGGATATGAATTAACTGCTCTGATACCAATACCACCAGTAATTATTGTGTCAGAGGTGCAACAGGTAGCACATGGCTGTGGATTCTATTCCCACCCGAAGTAGACTGATTGCTGACACTGCAGTGCAACATAAGGGGGAGTGTGACATCCCTTGGAAGAGACGTTGCACTGAGGCCCCTTCTGTTGAATTGGTGGAAGCTTGGGTGGATGTAAAGGATCCTATGGCATCTATTGAAAAGAGTAGGAGTTCTTTATTGATAACACAGTTTATTCACATTATTTACATTATTTATATATCATATATAATTTACAATTATTCATAATTTTCATCCACCATAGAATTTCACGTATCTTAAAGTTCCCCCACTGTTTTTACCAAAAGCAAAAACGTATTTTTTTCAAAATTTCAGACAATACCAATTTGCCATTGAATTTAATTTCATTCAGTCTCTCAATCTATATTGTCCATGAAACATAAAACAGTTTTTTATCAATTTCCTTCACCTGTTTTTGTGTACTGTTGAGTCTACCTGATGTGATCGAAATGCCAGTAGACTGACTTTTAAAATGCTGAGACCACAAAAGCGAAAACTCACAATGTTGACATGTTAAATGGCTGACATATGCAAAACTGAATATATAACATTCCAGCTTAACTCCCAGTTAATGCAATTACAAAAGTAAGAACTCACACCATAACAACAATACACTATCAATTTAAAACACCATACTATATACCTAACCTCAACTACACCCCGCACACTCAAAAAATCATGAATGTATCTACAGCAGCTACATGAATATTCATTGCAGATTCCTGAATTCCATCATTACAATTATTTATTTTCTAATTTTACATTTTTGCAGGGGGGGTTGTTCCCCCCTACACCCCCCAAACCCCCTGCAAATTAAACATACCAACTCTGAGATCACACTACAATACAGAAATGAGCAGATTTCTTGTTCCACTCTGCTGGCAAAGTCAGCATTTGAAACGTTCAGTCTTCTGAACATCGGTATAGTGAAGGTTCAGTCATATGAAACTTTGTTATTCTCATCTTGATGTTTTATAAGTCGGTCTACTGGCATTATGATCATGTCAAGTAGACCCATTCTGTTGTCATAATACCCATATTCCAGTATTTTCATATTTATATCTTCAACACCTTTAATATCTTTCGATATCTTATTCTCAAATACTTTTGTCCATAATTATTTTACTCTTAAACAATTTAGAAAAACATTTTCCTTTGTTTGAACCTCTCCACAATAAATACATACCCTTTCTTATATTTTTTATAAGGCATGTAAGCTTTAACCAGCAGTTTACCTATTGTTAGTCTCCACATAAAATCATTACATTCATGAATTTTCCTACACCTTGCATGTCTTGCCTTAATCGCATTTCTTTATTCATTCCCTAAATGTTTCCATGGGTATATACAATAATATTCATTCATTAAAATACCATTCTTTTCTATTCTTTCCTATATTTATTATATTTAATTTCCATAGAAAAATTTTATTCTGATATTCTTTCATGTCTTCATTTACAAAAATTTCCATCTTTTCCCAGCACTTATTTTCTCTCAACAATTTTTATACTTGTCTTTCATAATAACATTTGTTAAATTGTTATTCTTTTCTTCCAATCATGCCAACATTTTATAAAGATTAATGAAGCTGCATAAACAATTGAGCTAATCTGTTCCAGTCCCCCCTTCTATTCTTTAACATACAAACCCCACCCCTTCACTGGATTCATCCTGGAACCCCAAATAAATGAAAATAAAATAAATAATAACTCTTTTTCAAATTTAAATGGAATCATATAAACACCTGCTAAATATGCTATTTTACCTAAAAGTATTGAATTTATTAAATACACTTTTATCTTATATGACAATTTATATGACTTCCAGAACATACAAACTTCTCTTAATTTCTGAATTATTTTCTCCTATTGCTTTTCTCTATAAATATTTATCCCAAATTGTATTCCCAATATATCTGTAACCTCATTATTAAATTGAATCCTTTCTATACTATCTAATGAGCCAATACTATTGTTTTTATCTTTATTCATACATTACCCAAGCATTTTTAAATACAGATTTAATCTTTTGATACCCTTTTCCATCCATTCCTTATTTTTCATAACTAATACTATATCATCTGCATAAGTAAGAATTACTGGAATTTGAATATATTCTGTTATATTATAAATGGTGGTTTTCAACACTCTATTCATGTTACTAACAATGACGTGCATAACTAACTTAAATAAAATGGTACTTGCTGGACACCCTTGTCTTATCCCATATTCTATTTTTATCTCACTTAACCACCCATTTAGTATCACTCTAACATTTTCATATAGTGACATAAATATTTTAATTATTTTATCACTTACACCATAATCTCTTAATATATTCCACAAAACATCATATTATATTCTGTCAGATGCTTTACATATATCTGCTACTATAACTTTAGTTTCCACCCCTTTATTTATAGCATCATCTATCATCTCACTCAGTATCCACAACAAATCTTGGCTCCCTTTCCCTTTCTTACCAAAAATCAAGTCATCAAGTAATTTATTTATATTGTTTCTTAATCTTTTTCCCTATTATTCTCATAAATATCTAATAATCTGTATTATTCAACACAGTTGGTCTCCAGTTTCTTAAATCCTCTTTTTCTCCCTTTTTCCATATGAATTTTGTAAGCCATGTACATATTTATTTTTCTGCTATACCTTTTTCTAACCATTCATTTAATACTTCAACAAAACACATTTGTTGACATTCTTTCATATTATAACACATATAATACTTATTGCCTTCCATTCCTGTAGTTTTTTCCATATTTAATCATTTTAAAATTACATGAAATTCACTTACACTTACATTCTTTTCCATATTTCTGTTATCCTCTTTGCTCAGTTTTCTAACTTTCCATTTCTGTCTCTCTTCCATATCCCTTTTTAAAATGTATTTTCTGTATACTTTCTTATTTCTTCAAGTATCTTTTCTTGTGTATTCCCTTCTACTCTTTCATCATTCTTCAGCTCCCTTATGATTCTCTCATTTTCCCTTACAATATTATTTAAATATGGCACAATATCTTCTTTCTTTCCTTGTCAAAATATCTTTGTGTATACATTAACTTAATCTTCTTCTGATTCATCTCATATAACTTTTTTCTTTTTTAAAAACACTAATTTTTCTGTTTCTTTTAAACACCCACTGACTCATTTGCTTATATTTTAGTTTTTATATCCTCTTTCCCATTACCTTATATTCCAAAAAACACGTTTATGTATATGTCTTTAAAACGTATCCAATTTGTCCAATTTTCATAAAAAATTCTCATATTCACATGATCTTTCCATAACTAATGCATCTCTTTTCTATCTTCCTAATCTAGGTATTTTACATTAAGTCTCTTAATACATTTACCTAATCTTATATAACATTCCTTTTCCTGTACTTCCACCCATATAGCTAAGTGATCCAAGAATCCTGTTTCTTTCATTCCCCCTGTACTACTATTAAGCTATTGGATATTACAAAATAATCAATTCCTGTTTTAATCTAATTTCTTTTATAAGTCCAGAGTTTCTCATCCCATATATATAACTCTCCAATTTTTATTATTTCATATACCATCTCAACATCACTTCCTAGTTTTCTTCTTTTTCTTGAATCACAGTTGAAATCTCTCACTATTATTTCCATATTCACTCCTACATAGTTTAAGATTTTTTTGAACATTTTTCTCTTTCCTTCATCATGACATATGCATATATTGCAATAATTCTATACACATCTTTCTTCCATCTTGCATCAATGACTATTAATCTACCTAGTTCCACTATAGTATAGTCTAAAACTTTTATTGTTTCATTATATAACATTTCAATACCTGAATATGTTTCTTTACCCACATTCCAAATAATGTTTCCACCCCATAATTTTTCCGTTTGTAACCATTCTTCTTCTGTTAATATCTTGTGTCTTCTAGTATAGTAATATGCATATCAAGTGATGCACACCAGTCTAAAACACCTATTATTTTAATATTCTTTATACTATTAACATTTATGACTAAGAATTTCAGCTTTTTTTAATATAAATTCATTGTCTCTTTTCACCTTTGTCCTTACCTTTATTTTCTTTTACAACTACACTCTTAAACTTTCTTTTCCTATCTTTTACCATTTTCCCTATATAATTAATTTACCTCTCACAATTCTCCAGTTCGCATGTTAATCTTCTCTTATTTTCTGTGCCATTTCTTCCCCTTCATTATTTTCATCCTCATCTGCAGTTTTTTCATTATCATTCTTTCATTTATCAATCTGTTTTTCATATTCTTTTACTACATTCACTTCTTTATTATATATGTATTCCTGTATTTGTTCTTGTTCTTTAATGTCTATATTTGCTTCAAATACACTTATGCATGTCCCATTTGTCCACATTTTTTACACATCATATCACACTTTTTGGCTTTGTGCCCCAGCTTTCCACAAATAAAATATTTTCATTTATCACAATTGCTAATCAAGTGATTATCCTTTCTACAAAAAAGCAGGTTTTCAGTTGACCCCTATATTTAATAAAACCTCTGTTACCTTCTACATTTATTACACTTAGAATATGCATGATTTTTTCTTTTTCCATATTCAAAATTACACCACAATCCCATCCCCCAGTCCACAAGCTCCTGTCATCATAAACTTTTGCAATTTCCAAAACTTTTTTACATCATCATCATCTTCTTTTGGCTGTTCCCATTAGGAGTTGCTACAGTGGATCATCTGTTTCCATTTCTTCCTGTCCTCTGCATCTTGCTCTGTCACACCAACCACCTGCATGTCTTCTCTCGTCACATCCATAAATCTTATCTTAGGCCTTCCTCTTTTCCTGTTACCTGGTAGCTTCATCATAAGCATCTTTTTCCCAATATACTCAGCATCCCTCCTCAGCACATGTCCAAACTAATGTAATCTTGCCTCTCTGGTTTTGTCTCCAAACCTTCCAACCTGGGCTGACCCTCTAATATACTTATTCCTCATCCTGTCCACCCTCATCACACCCAGTGCAAATCTTAACATCTTTAACTCTGCCACATCCAGCTCTAACTCCTGCCTTTTTGTCAATGCCACTGTCTCCAACCCATTTAACATAGCTAGTCTCACTACCCTCTTGCAAAACTTCTTTACAAATAGTCTTTAAATAATCTTTTAATACATCTCACTCAACTTCAATTCAAAATTGAAGAGAAATTCCTTTTTAGTCTTTCTATTATATGATCTGATGTTGTAATTTTCTTTCCATTCATCATTGATGGGTTTGAACTGAGTCAGCCTTTTTACCAAGCTCGCGCCAGCCAAAAAAACTCTCGAGCTAAGTCTCTACCCAGAATGCCCTTCACCCTGTTACCCAAGATATCGTTTGCCATGTAGCCATAAAGCCACATTTCAGCTGAGCTCTCAGCTAAGTGGAACGTTATTTGATATTTGTGTGGAAAACTTTTGATACCGTCATATTTTATTAAGCGATTAGTATTTCCAGTGTCTTTTCTTCTGTCTAACCTTGTTTTTTTTTCCTCTCTACTCTACCATTGTTACAGTTGGTAAACTTTCAAGTACCATTGTTGGTACAGCCTTTCCTCCCTTACCCTTGTGGTATTTCTTCAATACCATAGTTGGTATTGTCTTTCCTGTTTAACCTATAGCTTTGTCTTTTAGTAAGGTGTTTCCTTTTTTTCTCTACATATCAGTGTATTGCTATATTTGTGAATTCTTTGAACGGTGTTTGACGTTGTTCTAGCTGGATTATACAGTTGGCCTGTGGTGTCTTTCTATCAAGATGTCAGATAAGAAGGGTACTTCAGGTTTTAAGCATTGTGCTTCATGTAATGCCAAGTTACCTAATAGTGATTCTCATGATGACTGTGTATACTGTTTGGGAGTGCCCCACCTTTCGGTGCAGCCTCCTTGTGACATTTGTCAGAGTTTCAGTCAATGCACTCTTAATGAGCGCAAAAATAAACTGATCCTGAAAGGGTTACTCAAGTCTCCCTTCTCAGAGACCATTTTTGCAATGGAGGTCTCAACCCTCCTACTAAGGACAAAAAGAGATCTCACTCTGTTCCTTCTTCACCATCAGGTGATCAGAGCAAGCCTGGGAAATCAAAGGTCCCAAAGTTATCTTTGGAGCATAAATCTGCCTCTACGGCTCCATCTTCCTCAGCTCCAAGCTTCTCAAAACCTTCAATACCGGTGCCAGTTTCACCACCGGTTCTGCCTCTGGCACTGATCATAGACCTTGCTATGACTATTTTGACTTTGACATCTGTGGCCACTTTGGCTCAGGGCACACCTTCGACTACTTCATTAGTTACCATTTTGGAACCTATCATTTTGACTCTGAGTGTCACTTCGGCACCGAGTGTTGTACCGACTTCACTGGATTTGACCCCTTTACTTCTGGTCTTGAAACTAGAGACTTCTGTGCTGGGAGACCTTGCACCACAGCCATGATATTCCTCTTCTGTAGATCCATTTCTGGGCCAGGTGTATAGCCCCTTCATTGAACGTCCTGACTCCCCATCCAGAGTATCCACTAGATCCACCAGGAGCCTGTAGGAATACAACGTGGTGTGTCTTGTGGACCAGCTGTTGTTAGCCAGTGGGATCCCCACAATTTCTATGACCTATCCACCTGCAGGAATTGGGTTGACTTATCCACAGACTCCATCTTGCACTTCTCCTTCAACCATCTCGGTTCCGAAGCCTTCTGCTCTGACATCGTTCTTGGAACCCATCACCTTGGTGCATATAGTGCATCTCACTCCAGCTCTGAGTTTGTCCCTTTGGTCTTCGGTTCCCACTGAACCAGTCCTTCCTCAATCTAGGGATTAGGAGACAGGCACTTCGACTCTGGGTAGTGAGCTATCTTTCTCCTTGGTTCCATCCTCAGCGCCGATAGACAAGTCCACACCGATCCTGCTTGAGGCTCCACCCATGGGGGCAGGTTCATCAGAGTGGGGTGTGACCCCGGTCCAGAGGTTGTCTTTCTCGGTTCTGGATTCCCATCCTTCTTCTGGCAGACCTGCGTTCCGTGAGATGGAGAGAGCTCTTGCTTCTGGCAGCACTCCTTTGATATCAGAACCACAGTTTTCACCCCCTGACCTACAGCTGTCACAGACCATCCCCCAGAACACCGGGCAGAGAAGTCGCCGGACACCCCTGTTCAGGATACTTGCTCGTCCAAGTCCTCTTCAGTGACTCCCACTGAGATGCCCCCTCGAAAGAAGACATGCAAGAGAAAGCACATGGATCCACCCGAGGAGACCTTAATGGAAGACACAGACTACAATGATGGTGAAGGGTCCCTGCGGTCACCTCTTGATGATGTCTCCTTCGGAGACATCCTGGAAATGTTAAAGCAGAGAGGTGACTGGAAGTCCTCCATCCCTTCATTTGAGGAGTCCATGTT
This sequence comes from Protopterus annectens, assembly GCF_019279795.1. Taxonomy (NCBI): domain Eukaryota; kingdom Metazoa; phylum Chordata; order Ceratodontiformes; family Protopteridae; genus Protopterus; species Protopterus annectens. The sequence continues at coordinate 35,772,402 of NC_056726.1, forward strand.
CCTGCAGGCTTTTCACGCCCATCCTTATACCTCTTGGGTGACCTCACCTGCCGACGAGCTCATCCAGCTCATTGTGCAGCATGCTTGGAAGAACCCTGATGCCACTGAGGTGATGCAACTCAACGCTCTGCACATACAGAAATGCACGGCTAAACCATAGATAATTCAGAACACCAGAGGCCAGCATAAAGAGTACATTAAGCACTTGTAAACATAAATCAGGAATGACTTACATGAAAAACTTTATTCAGACCAGTTTCAGCTACCCAGCCTTCTTCAGTGAAACAGCATTACAAATAATTGCATAATGACACTATATATACACACCCCCAACCAATAACAGACATGGTCCTACCCAGAAATAGCAAGTACTTAGAATATGTATATGAAACAATGAATGTAGGTTCATAATTTGTGATAATAATACATATACATATGTAAATAACAAAATACATATGAGAAAGTTGTTTGTACATATATAAACATACAGGCAAAATGCATACATACATATATATATATATATATATATATATATATATACATACACAAAAGTGTGATATATAAAAAACATATACACATGTATAAAACACAACAAAAAATAACACAATAATCTGTGGTATTCTTCCTATGCATACAAAAAGGATATTTGATACATATATAAGCTTATAAGCAAACTGCATACATATATATATATATATATATATATATATATATACACAAAAAATGTAATATATATATATAGAAATGTAATATATATAAAAATGTATATACACATATACAGAACACCATAATCTGTGGTGTCCTTCATAAGTAGTCATTAAGTCCTGGGGAAAATAGCGCTCCTAAATTAATGATCTAATATTTTTCTTTATGATTAAGGATAGTATGCCAGCCTTGTTGGTTACTCCTATCTCCAATAATTCTATTTCCATAAACCTGAAGTCAGCATTAGCATGTTTGGTACTATGTCTGTATAGGGCATTCATTTCTCTTTTATTTCGGATATCACTTCTGTGCTCTGACAAGGCATTATATACTAGCATTTCCCATTGGGCTGGTTTACAAGCTTTACATTATTGGTTGGAACATGCTGCCTTGTACCCTCCTGGTTTCAATACTTTACTGGTATGTATGGCAGAACATATCTTGAATAAAAATATCTTTTACTCCCAGGGTGAATGTTATTGTCAATTGCAGGGTACTGCCATGGGGGCTTCTTTTGCCCCCATATATGCAGATCTGTTTATGGCTTTTTTTGAGGAATGCATGATTTATGATCCCCTTCATAACATCTACCAAGTGGAAATAGATATCTGGCGCAGATATTTGGATGATTGCTGGATGGTGTGGCGGGTAGATGTGGTATATTTACAGGAGTTTTTGGAATATCTTAACGACAATTTGTGGGGTATTGAGTTTACTCTTACATCACATCATGACACTATTAATTTTTTGGATGTTACTGTTTATAGGAACAAGGATCATACTCTTAGTACAAAGACGTTTTGCAAATATCCACAATACAACAGCTTGCTCCATGCATCTAGTATGCATCCCCGCCACACCATCCGCAACATTCTAAAGTCACAATTTATGCTTATTAAAAGAATCAGTTCATCTGAACAAGAGTTTGAATATGCTAGAGAGGATTTGTGTAAAAGGTTTTTGGATAGGGGATACAGGGAGTCAGATATTGCTATGGCCAGTGATTGGAGTTCTGCTCAGGATAGGTACACACTGTTGGAGTATAAACAGCGTAGGACAACACAAGAAGGTCAAAATCTTAGGTTTGTGACAACCTATGGATGTAACAATAACGTCATTAGGAATGTGCTAGATACTCATTGGAATATACTTCTGGCCAGTGACCAACTTAGGGAATGTTTGGGCCCCAGATGCCAATTCTCTTATAGACGTGGAAGAACTTTAAGTGCTCACTTTTCGCACTATAAGCATAAAGACAAATGACCATGACTGGGGATAAATTATTGGGAATATTCCCTTGTGGACACTGTTGGTCATGCCAATTTGTGAGTAAATTGAAACAATTTACTAGTGCAAACACCAGCAGGGTATATGATCTCAGGGTTTTTGGAAATTGTGCCAGCAGCTGGATAGTATATTTGGCCACATGCAAATGTTCTGCTTTTTATGTGGGCCAATCCTCTCGCTCATTGAGAATCAGGATGTTGGAGCACAGAAGTGATATCCAAAATAAAAGGGAAACGAATGCCCTATACAGACATAGTACCAAACATGCTAATGCTGACTTCAGGTTTATGGTAATAGATAGAATTATTGGAGATAGGAGTAACCAACAAGGCTGGCATACTATCCTTAATCATAAAGAAAAATATTAGATCATTAATTTAGGAGAGCTATTTTCCCCAAGACTTAATGACCACTTATAAAAGACACCACAGATTATGGTGTTCTATATATGTGTATATACATTTTTATATATATTACATTTCTATATATATTAAATTTTTTATGTATATATATATATAGATATATATATATATATATATATATATATATATATATATATATATATATATATATATATATATATATATATATGTGTGTATGCAGTTTGCTTATAAGCTTATATATGTATCAAATATCCTTTTTGTATGCATAGGAAGAATGCCACAGATCATTGTGTTATTTTCTGTTGTGTTTTATACATGTGTATATGTTTTTTATATATCACACTTTTGTGTATATATATATATATATATATATATATATATATATATATATATATATATATGTATGCAGTTTGCCTGTATGTTTATATATGTACAAACAACTTTCTCGTATGTATTTTATTTACATGTATATGTATTATTATCACAAATGATGAACCTACATTAATTGTTTCATATACATATTCTAAGTACTTGCTATTTCTGGGTAGGACCATGTCTGTTATTGGTTGGGGATGTGTATATATAGTCTCATTATGCATTTATTTGAAATGCTGTTTCACTGAGGAAGGCTGGGTAGCTGAAACCGGTCTGAATAAAGTTTTTCATGTAAATCATACCTGATTTGTGTTTACAAGTGCTTAATGTACTCTTTATGCTGGCCTCTGGTGTTTTGAATCCACTGAGGTGATCCCTCGGAGACCAGACAAAATTCTTTCACCTCCTGAGGAGAACCCGCATTGGTCCAAAGGGTTACCATTTGATGCTATGGTGGTGGTGGCGGCCATGAAAAAGGACTTGGCTGAGGAAAGTCCCACTGTCCACCCTCCCAACAGAGAGTAGCAGGCGGTGGACAGACTTGGGAAGCATGTTTTTGCATCAGGGACCTTTGCTATATGGTCGCTGAATTGTTTGTCACATTTTATGAAGCTCCAGAGGGACTTGATCTCTGAACTCTCTGGGACGCTCACAGGCCAGTTGTCTGACGAGGTCAGGGACAAACTGGCCTGACAGCTTGCAACCCTGGAATCAATATCCAACTCATCCATGAGGTTGCTGTCACATGTGACTGAAGGGGTGGGTTCAGGCATTGTTATGAGGCGTCATGCCTGGACGCACATTTGTGACCTCACGGATCCCTTCAAGTCTTCCTTTCTGAATGCTCCCATTGAAGTTTTGTCCCTTTTTGTCTCCAAAGTGAAGAACATGCTAGCCAGGTGCGAGCAAGATGGAAAGACCCTGTTTGCCGTAGGCCTACGATTTTCCAGCCCTCAATGTACCTTATCCAGGAATCAGAGGAGTGGAAAAATGTGGCATAAAAAATTTCAGGGGCCTTTCCATGCCGCATGTGGTGATGATATCCCCAGGGGCAGACAGGGTAACAATTCCAGAAGATGCCACTATAGATGCAGAGGGGGCCCTCATAACCAAGGCTCCAGGGACTCCATCTCTGGACAGCCTTATCAGTGCTCCTGAGGAGCAGCCCAATTGCTTACCTCTGGAAGCAGTCAGGGGTTGTTTCTCTCTGCACCAAGCTACATGGCAATCTATCACCACCGTTCTTTGGGTGCAGAGTATCATCACCAGAGATTACACCATTCCCCTTTCTTATCAGCCAAATCTTCCAAGAAAACTTCCCAGCATTCCACCCAGTCAGAGGGAAGAAGCAGCTTCAGAGATTATAAAGCTGTCTCAAAAAAGAGTCATCCAACCAGTCCCACCAGACCAGCATTGATCCGGATTTAACTTGAGATTCTTTTTGGTGCCAAAAAAGACAGGGGACTGGAGACCCATTTTGGATCTCAGCAGCTTAACCAAGTCTGTCACCCAAACCAAATTCCAGATGGTCATGGTTCAGTCCATTCTCCCTTTTTAAGAGACAGCAATTGGATGTGCTCTATATCTCTGGGATGCGTATTACTACATCAAGATGGACAAATGCTCCAGGAGTCTGCTTCACGTCCGGCTAGGGGCCAGTCATTATTAATTTCATGCCCTGCCATTCAGTCTCTCTACAGCCCCCATGGTGTTCTAAAAATGCATGGCAGTGGTCACAGCTCACTTAAGACTAAAAGGATTCCAGGTGTTTCCATATCTGGAAGACTGGCTCCTCAGCACTCCCACCGAGCATCTTCTGGTAACAGCACTGCATTATACTCTCTCTCTCTCTCTCTCTCTGGCAAAATTGTTGGGAATAAAGATACATTGGGAGAAATCAAACCTTACTCTTAAACAACAAATAGAGTTCACTGGAACAGTGTTCAATACTCAGTCCTGTCTGGTATCACTCCCAATTCACAGACTCCATTGACTGAGGCGTCAGCTCTGAGTGATACTCTCTCAAACAAAAGTCTCAGCAAGGGAAGTTCTTCAGGCCCTAGGCTCTATGGCAGCTTCAATCCCAATAGTGCTTCTAGCAAAGCTACATATGCAGATCCTGCAATGATTCCTTCTTTGTCAATGCTTCCCAAACTATTACCCCTCGATTACCAGATTTGAATAACCAACTCCTGCAAACAGTACCTCCTTTAGTGGATGAGGCCAGACGTAGAACTTTGGAGTTGCCCATTTCAATCCCCTCAGCCCACAGCCATTGTGACCATGGATGCTTCCCTGATTGGGTGGGGGTGCATTTCCATGGAAAGACTGTCCAAGGCACATGGTCCACCTCAGAGGCCCACCTGCATATCAATGTTATGGTATCACTGACCAGATGCTATCCACCCTTGCTTCAACTTTCCTATTTAAAAAACTTCTTAAAGAACATCTTAAATCTCACTGGCTTTGTCCATGCTCTAACGCTGACTGACATCTCATTCCCCTTCTTGCTCTCTCTACACTTCTCTTCCATACTATTCTTTGATGCTTACTTTGTAATCTATATTCTAAAAAAAAAACAACACTTTGTAATTTATAATCTAAAAAATATATATATATATTTGTTTATCTCTCTGTTATTGGATATTAACTTCAACCTACTAAATGACTTGTTATTATTGTGTTCTTACTAACATAGCCAATGTACTGTAACTTACTTGACTAATACTATATATTGTATTCTTTATCACTGCTAGTGCTTGGAGCTTTTCTCCCCGGGCCTCTACTGAAAATGGACATATATCCAGTTAGAATAGCCCGGTCAACAAATGTAAAATAAATAAACTGAGAGCTGTGCTGTTAGCGTTGCAGGCCTTCCATTCAGCTCTCCCTTCTGGGACAATTGCAATCCAGTCAGACAATATGTCAGTGGTCTGGTATATCAAAAAGCAAAAACAAACCAAGTCCTATCTCCTATGTTGAGAAGCCATGAGAATTTGGCAGTGGGTGATAGCTTCCTACCCCTTTCTGATAGCAACGCATATCCTGGGGAGGTTGAACGTGATTGTGGACTAATTGAGCAGATGCATCCTCATGCCTCACAAGTGGTCTCTCAACCCCGAGGTGGCGTCAGAAATCTTCGGCCACTGGAGCCAGTGTTGTTGCAATTTTTTTTTTGTTGTGATGTTTTAGAGTTTATATAATATATATATATATATATATATATATATATATATATATATATATATATATATATATATATATATATATATATATATATATATATATATTACTTAAGATGTGTTGTGTCTCAGTTAAGAGGTAAATGATGTTTCATAGGTTCATAGTTCAATTTCATAATAAACGCAGAGAAAACATAGTCGTTGCTAAATGGATATTACACTGATGCAGCACCATATTGGATTACACCTGGACAGATTCAAAACAATATGCACTCATGTGAAGAATGTTGTGTATTATGGAATGATGAGCAATGGCCTATCTGATTCATGAACCCCCCCATTCAATCCTGCTCAACTGCATCCAAACAAGTAACCTCTATGCTAATGAGTTTATCCCTCCCCTTAATCACTTACCACTCTGAAATATGGCAACTGATTTATATGTGCAGGATCACACAACATAAACTACAGCCCTCCTGCAGCTTGCAACCAACCATTGTAACAGGTCTAGCTGCAGCAGTCTGTCTTCTCAGCTATTTTTTTTTTTTACTGAACAAGATTTTAGCACTGATCCAATATAACTCCCTTCTGCTCCTCTCTGCTGCTCGGCAGGAAAATTCCTACTGGCACTGAAGTCTCATACAATTCAAGCATAAATGCTACAACACACTACTTAACCCCATCCTGGCAGTTCACACAGTACCAGATTTTCCTCATTGCCATATTAAAGTAATGATCCCAGCACGGCCTGCATATGGAATGACCGTGATTCATACCCAACGACTGTGATTTATTCATGCCAGTGACACAGAGGACCAAACAGGACAACTGTGTAAGGCAAATGAGTACTGTACAGTAGGCCCTACTAAGTAGCTACTCTAACTTGGTAAGGCATGCTATATATTAAGCAACTGTCTTACCCAGTAGGGCTTTTCAGTCCTGTCACGTTGCACAGGCCACCTCTAGTCCCAAGAATGGGGTTGCCTGGTGTACATCATCCACGTTTGGGTACCATTCAAGAAAATGGGACAGTGAGTATGTGCCCCCGGAATCACCACAAATCAGTTTTTTGAATCATGATAGCCCATGGCAGAACAGTAATGATAGTATGTAAAATGCATTTACCCTTGTGTGGATTATTGTTCCAAATAACAGAATTAGTCTTCAGTACAGATAATAGTGAATTTCATTAGCTGTGATTTCAAGTGCCCCCATTCATCTGCATAGATGCTACATAACATACATACACTTGGTGTGCTATGACATTGGTCAGGTCCAGCTCTGGTGCAGTCTCTGGCATGACTCATCCTTGTTTTTCTTCTCTGTCCATTTTCCACAGTGTTATCCCTATTCACTTTGTGCTGTGCCTAAGGATCTCACACTGAATCAGTCAGAAAAAAATACAATTAATACTAATGTGTTAATCAATTAATAAAGAGTGAGCTCTGAGTCAGCTGTTCTATTCATACATATCAGTGCAATAATGTGTGGTGATGTGCCGTAATTAGAAATGTAGTACAGGGTCAATAAAATACACTGCAAAACATCATTAAGCCCAGTACAGAAGGTTCCTAAGTCATGCAGAAGTAAATACACAGAAGCCTGCTGTAAAGCAAAAATTAACACACTCAAAGCTATGAAATGGTTACTGTCTAAAGGAATCAGTTACAGGAACTGCGCTACAGATTGTATAAAATCTTAGCACTACACATATAATTTATGCACTTCAGAATGTAACCATAGTCTTCTTATGGGAGGGGAATGACTGAAGTAGCCACTGTTTTAGGTAGGGAAGTATAGGGTCATACAGAGGGGATAACGGAGATGAAACTGATAAGTTCCTATTTTTTCCCAAAGTGATTTAATAAGTGGGCACTTGGTCTTAGAAGTTTGCAAAAAGTTTCTTCAGTCTCAGAGGTTGAATATCATTTTCTCTGAACAATGTTTTCTAAAATATCAGATGTTAAAAAGAGATGACATTCAGCAGTACAGATGTTATTTAATGTTTGTTGAGTTAATCAGAAAAAAATAGGTTTCCATAGGTAAACCAACCACTGCTAGCATAAAAGTGAAATCTGACTGCATGAAAACTAACAAAAAGTTAAGCAGAGATATGAATGCCAGCAATCAAAACTGGGTCAGCAAGTTACAGTATGCAGCAGATGCTAAGTGAGATGGCTACACTTATAGGAACTGCAAACTTATAGGAAGGTCTGTACAAAAGCCTCAAAAGTAATGAAGAAATCACCTTTCTTATTATCAAAAAGCGCAACCCTTAGATCACAAATTGTAAGTGCCAAACCTCATATTATTATTATTATTATTATTATTATTTCTATTATTATTCAGTAGCCTGACATGATGATGTTACTTGCAGCATACTAAAATAACCTTTACCTTGTTATTGTTGTCCGTGATTTAACAAATACGTTTAGGCAATGATATTAGCTGTCAGTTCCACTACTCTCTGAGGAAATGTGGACTGGGGAAGTGTAGTAAAGAGTTTAGAAGAACCATGCTAAAATGTATTTGATATTTAAACCCATGATGTGAGAACATGCACAAACAACTTTTGTTGAAGATTCTTCCCTCCCCAGTAACAGGCAAACACACCACACTGTAATTGGCTAGATGTTTCAAACAAAAGATAAAGATATAAACATTATCAAAAGAATTTCCATTTATTCAAGATCATTAGTGTCATGACACTTTTATTTTCATCAAACTTTTCAGAGATAAGCATATCTTTATTTTTAAGCAAGTTCATGACTTCTCTATATACATTATTCAGTAAACAACCCCAAGTTTGTTTCCAGTTCCAGTTTTCTAATATTACCCAGCATTCCTCAGTAAGAAGGCATTAACTCTTTGAAGCCTGGTTCCAAAAACTAACCTGTCCAAAATTTTAACAGCAAATTATCTCCATAAATTTGTATATCAGCCAGTTATAGCCAAGGTTGCAAGAGCTGAGGAGCATACCCACTCATCTTAACCAGTGAGAGTGGACCACTGCATTTCCCACTTCAAATTTCAGCATGCACCAACCATACTAAGCACATCATTTTCTCATCATAAGTACAGCCAAATGCATCCTGCTCATTCTAACTGCATCCCCTTCCTGCCACCTGTACGTTAAATATCTTAACTCACAATGAGAGACATCTTCACTGTCATGGCAATCTACTCAGAAATACCCAAAATGTAATCCCCACTGGAGGATTTTGAAGAGCTGGAAGCCCATGACTCCATTATATACTGACATGCCTGGTATTGACAATCACCCATATTTCTTATGGCTATTTGTGCTAATCTACCTAACTTTTAGTAAATTCAGTTACTGGCTAGTAAGTACACTCCTGATGACAGCAATGAAAAATCTAAGACAGCTTGAAAGAAAATAAATTAGAAAAGAAAAAGAGAAAACACTGGCTGTTCAATGGCTTCCAGTAATCTAGAGAAAAAATAAGTCAAATGTACTCTGGACTGATTAAAATAAACAAAACACTGAATGAGTATAGCAACTCAAACCACAAAAGGCTAAAGAAATTGAAGAAGCTTTAAACAGATATTCAAATGAGCTGACAAAACTGCAAAAATCAGAGGATGAAATGAAGAAAAGGCTGGATGAGTATGATATTGTTCAAGAAGAGATGTTTCAAAAAATGGTAGAATTAGACAACAGAATAGGTAGGGTAAATCTGAGATTTCCTGATATACAAGAAAAACTAGAAGGAACAGACTGTATTAATTTTATGAAGGCACAAATACACAACTGGACTTGTATTCCATAGCAGAAACTGTTAATTGAAAGGACACACCATGTGTATGCTCCAAATCTGTCCACGAGAAATCAGTCAAGACCTGGATTAGTAAAGATATAAACCTTCAAGCAGAAAGAGTTGATCCTGACAAAACTGTGGCAAAAGGACAAAGTAATAAAAGTTGGAGGCAGTAGGGTGTTTGTGGAAAATGATTATTCACTGTACACCAGGCAGAAGAGGAACAAATGTATTCCAGCAATCAGGAAATGTAGAGAGACAGGTATGAGAGTCAAGCTGCTATATCCAGCTATCCTCAGAATATTTTTCTTGCAAGATCAAAGTCATTTTTTCTTGTTGTTGCAAAACAAGCTAAGGAGAAAACACAAAAGACTGCCCAACAAAAAGTAATCCATCAAGCAGAAGAGGACTCTGCTTCTCCTTCTGATAATAAAGCACATGGAGAGACTTTGTCAATTAAACCTATTCCATTTTTCCAAAGGAAAATGCTTGATAGACAGTGAAAAGCATAGGAGTTGACTAGAAGAATAAGGTGTACCTTGGAAATGAATCACAATCTGGAGTTAGTAGGCGGTGATGAGCAAAAAGAAGACCAGCAATACGGAAATGAGTGAATAAATGTGAGACTGCAAAGCATCTATAACATTTTTGAAATGTTGCTGTATAAGAAAATGTGGAAAAAGTGGTCTTTTGTTGACTTTGTTAAATGTGTGGGGAACTGACAGGCATTTTCCTCACTCCGTGTCATCAGTTTCTGGAAGGACATTGAGAGGAGGGGAGGATAAAGGTAACTGTAAGTAAAACAATTTCTGTTCTTAGCATGTATTACAGTAAAGTATTTTAGTTGTTCTTGTATGTGATAAAAATACTAAAGTAAACTGATGCCTTTTTTCTCATTCTTTCTTCTTTTTTAATAGTAAGAAATATAGACATTACAATGCAAAAAGAGAAACAAGGCTAGACAAAAGCATGTTTAAATTAATAGGCTGTAATCTTGGATTGTTCAGGTGTGGGATGGGGTGCCAAAATACACAGATCATAATATAAGTACAGCTGCTATATTTTCTCTTACTTTTGCATAGGTGAATGTCAGTACTAAGACCAGTGGTTTAATCTAATAAGTTTTAAGTGAAAAGAAGTAAATAAGAGAACACTAAATATAATGACAAGTTTTCCTTTAGCAATACATGTTTCAGCTTGTCTTTAGAAGTCTGCAGCTAAGAACTACATTTTTTTTGCTCTTACATTTCCATAGAGACAAGCTAATAGTAAGAAAAGAAAAACCCAGAACACTGGTTTCTTCAAGGCTAAAAGTTAATGTTTTTTGAAAGCATGCAAGTTGTTTTTCATACTGGGAGGGGAATTAAGATAAAAATGAATAGACACCAATTAGTGTTAGTAGAAGTGCAATCAATAGCATGTGTCTTAGCATGGATAACCTCAATTATAAGGCCTGTGTTTGCAGCAGACTATTTCGGACAATTGTTCCTATTAAGAGAGTTAAATTTCATTATTTGAAGATGTATATAGTTTGTGTGTTTGTATTAAGTTAACAAGTTATGGGGTCTTATGTGGGTGTTTTTTTATAGAAAAAGTATTGTAAAATGTGACATAGGTTCTAATGCTGATGATAAGAAAAGCTGTATAAAGTATTAACTTGCCAAACATCAGTGGGTGCATGTATCACACAAGCTGGAAAAATATATTTAAAAAAGCTGTCACACATAATAGATGGCTTCCTTTCATAATGACAACACTTTCCATGTCATCTTGGAATGCAAATAGTCTCACAGGTATAGATAAAAAGGAAAGAATATTACATTGTATTAAGAAATGCAGAATGCAAATAGCATTGTTACAGGAGACACATTTGGAAAGAACTGAACGTGTGAATTTGATAAAGAAAGAATTTCAGGATGGATATTCAGCAAAGTATCAGTGACAAAGGAATAGAGGATTATTTATATTAATTGTTAGAGGAGCACTGATAGTGATAGAAGAGGAAAAAAGATAATGGCAGATTAGTGGTTGTAAGGTGCTACTGACAAGGGATGAGGATTACACTGGCCAAAAACTGCGATTATGAAACTTTTAAATGTTTGTCAGAAATAATTAGCTTTCAGCAGAGAATATTTCTCATAGGTAGAGACTGGAATTTGCAAAAGCATATCTGGTTCAACCAGCCCTCTGGCCAGTATTATTAACCACTAAATCTATGCCCCTCCCCATCTATTCAACAGCAAAAAAAAAAAAAAAAAAAAAAGATGTTCCTTCTACTGGCACACCATCCAGGTGGTCAGATTTATGACATGCCACCATCTCTCCCACCTCAGCCACTGAGGTCCTATTTCTGTGTCCTGTCCCCAACCCTCCTCCAACTTATTTTAATAAAAATAAATAAATAAATAAACAAACAAACAAATAAATCATGTCTTCTTTTAAACTGTGTCAGACTGTTTGTTACATTCTACAATTCATACCCTGCCTGCATGGAGTACTATGGCACTCATGTTATAATTTAAAACAAAAACATTTCTTCTTTTTGGACTACAGTAAACTGCTTGTTAAAAATATAACAAACCTTTACTAGAGTTTATACCCTGCCTGCACTGAGTGCTACAGCGCTTGGGTTTTAGTTTAGAAAAATGGTAGCAAAATACTTGCTACAATGTAGCAAGCAATCAAAGCCATTTAGACCACATATGGAGTGCTACTGTGCTCAGGTTTGACCGCAAATGCAATACTGGCTTTTAAAAGCCAATATTGTATTTAAGAGAGATCAGGATCAACTGATTGTGCCTCCAGCACTTTGTGTCCAGGGTAGTTGGTCCTCTCGCTCTGCCCTAACTACACTGCTGGGAATTTGACTTGAAACAATGAGGATGTATATGGGGAGGCCTAGGGAAAATATATCAAAAGAGGGCAGATTTCTGAAGAAATGTATGGAAATATTTGGTATTGAAGATGTGAATTCAGTAGTAGGAACTCAGACAGAATTTACATATTTTCTCCAAGGTACAATAACTAGGCTAGACTAGAAAAAAAATCATACTATACAGGAACATGTGCATTTAATTGATTAACACAAACCCAACAACTATTTCAGATCATGCATCAATAATTACTAAGATAAAAATGAAGGGTAATGTAGTAAATATGACACACTGATGTTTCTTCACCTGTCTGTTAAAAAAGAGGAATTTATGGAATGGATAGTGGAAATTACTCAAGAGTTATTAGGGAGTTATTAGAGAAAATAGAAAGTATTCTGGAATTTATAGCTAGTGAGCGGGATAAAATGAAAGTGGAGATTAAAAAAATGAAGTAGAAATAAATGGAAAAGAGATATTGTTAAGAAGTAACAAGAATTATTTTGAGGGTCTGACAAAGGTTAGGATATTACAGAATAAGGGGAACCTCAGAGCACAAGAAGAGGCACAATTGCATAGTGCCAAAGACAAAATAAAGGAGTTCCTGGATAACATGCATGAGTGTAGAAAGATTGCTGTTAAACAACTTTTTCTGATAATAAGCCCAGAGCACAAAGACATTTTGTACAGTGACTTAGGCCACATAAATTAGAAAGGGTTGTTTCCAACAAAAATAACCTGAGATCCTGTAAAGGTATTAACGAAACTTTGGAAATTATATGAAATTTTGTATAAAGCAAAGAAGTTTGGAAATCAAGAAAAAGCACAAATGTAAATATTTATGGAAGACTTAAATATGCCAAGGTTAGAGGCAGATGAGGCTCAACAACTAACAATTAAGATAGGAGGAGATGAGCTAAAATAGTGATGTATAACCAATCTGCCGGAAAGTCTCCAGGAATAGATGGTTTTCTCATGGAAGTTTGGAAGCTAAAAGGGAATAAAGTGATAAAGATCTGGATGATTTTGTTTAACAGTATTTTAAAAGGAGAGGAAACATCAACATCTAGAAAAAAGCTGTGGTGACTGTAATACCTAAATATGGTAAAAACCCATCAGATCCAGCTTCACATTGGGCCATTTCAATTTTAAACCTTGATTATAAAGTGGTTATGTCTATAAAGGCGAAAAGAATTGCAATTGTGCTGCCAAAATTCATAGATACGGATCAGTGTAGTTTTGTGGAGGCCAAGTAAACATTTGACATTAATAGAATAATGATGATCTAGAGGGAAGCAAAATGTAGGAAAATACCACTGTTGTTGATGAGTCTTGTTGCAGAGAAAAAAATTAAGCAGAGCAAGCTGGCATTTTTTTTTTTTTTTTTTTTTTTTGCATTCCCAATATAATAATAAGATTAATTAGGAGGATATACAAGGGATCAGAGGCAGAAATCAAAACAAGAGGGTTCCTGTCTGATAAGTTGTGTCTGAACAGAGGAACAAGGTAGGGGTATCATTTTTCCCCTTTGATATTTGCATTTTATTAAGAACCATTGACAAAGATAACAAGGGACTGGGAAATTCAAGGATACAATTATTATGATACCCAAGAAATTTGGCTTTGTTTGCAGATGATATTATTTTGTATCAGCTGGAACCTGAAAAGGGCATCTCAGTGTTGTGGAACATTCTGAAACAGTTGTTTCTTTTTTCAGGATATAAAATTAATAGAGATAAAACAAATGCAATAGCTGTAAATTAGGTACACACATGAACTGGTTCAGCAATATCCATATTTATGGGAAAATGATAAAATGAAGTATTTGGGAGTATGGCTTGAAAAGGATTTTGTTATGACAGCTAAGGTTATGTGGGAAGAGACTAAACAAAAATAATATAAAAACTGAGAAACTGGAAGCTCTTGCCTATGGATATGGAAAGCAAGATAAACGCAGTAAAATGATTTTAGTTCCTTTAGTTTTATGCACAGGTGAGGGACATTTTTATCAAACAGAGGAGAAGTTGAGGATAGTTATTAATAAAGAGTTGAAGGATTTTATTGGGGGGATGGCAAGAGCTAAGTTAGGTAAGTTGATCTTTCCAAAAATAAAAAAATAAGGAGGTTTTAGGATTACCTGATTTGAAGGGATATTTTTAGAGATATACAGTTAAAGCTCTTATACATAACACAAGCAGAAAGCTACAACTCAAAGTTGAAAGGGATGTTAATGAAGCAGGTGGGTAATTCAAGTAATAAGGAAAGAGTAGATGCAGATACTTAAGGAGAATACCAAAAGTCATACAGAATATTATTTTCATAAAGTAGCATAAAGTATACTAAGAAACAAGCTAGCATGGAAATGGAGAAAAGAGATTTGTCTGATGGGGATGATTGCAATTAGGGGTACACAGAATAGGAAAGAAGGGGCTAGAATTTACTGGAGGAAGCTGGCAAAGGAACTGTGGTATTGGGAACAAATAATTAGAGAGGGAAAGGTAATAGAATGGGAAGAGGCCAAGAAGACATTTGAACTGCAAGCTAGAGATTTCCCTCCTATTAGGGATTGAGATCAGAGTATAGGCAAAGTGAAAGGGATAGGGGAATCATACAGAAAGACCTACACTGGTTGATTTATTAGTTTAATATAAAACATAAGCTATTGTTAAAAAAATAGATAATTAGTAGGGCATATAAAATATTGCATGATAAATATATGAATCAGTCAGAGGAGGCCAGGAAAGATTGCAAAGAGAAGTTAGATAAGCAATTCGCAAATTAACAATGGGAACATATATGTATGGCTCCCAAGTATGTATAAAAAATTCTAGAAGATGTAGAATTTTTGCCTGGAAGTGTCTGCATAAATAATTTTATACCCCAAGCAGACTCCAAAGAATTTTTCATCAGGTAGTTGACAAATTTGTATCTGTAATGGAGAAGAAAGAGGTACCTCAGAGCATATGTTCTCAGGGTGTAATGAGTTGGCAAACTTTAAAAATTCCCTACATAGTACTCTGTCAGGAATACTGGGCCAGACCTCCCAACCATCCCGAATTACTCGGTTTTTACCGAGTTTTGGGGTCAAAATGAAGGGGTGCCACGATTCCCGAGTGGCACCCCTTCATTTCCGATTTTTTTGCTTTCTTTTTTTTATGTTTTGAATTTTCGCGCTGTCGGAGCTGATGTCATCACGTGCGCGATGACGTCAGCTCCGTCAACGCTACCAGCCAGTCGGAATTGAGCTCAAGGAGCTCGCGTCATTATTTCCGGCTGGCTGTGAGCAGGCTCAGCAGGCGGGAAATGAAAATTTAAACAGTAGCAGCAACACTAATGCTGCCGAGAATGGTCTGGCTTTACATTACTTTTTTAAACTACTGCAATGCTGCGAATGGGCTGGCGACTGGAGTTATTTTATTTTTGCAAATTTTTTCCAACGTAAATGGACTTTGGGCTGCAGGCTGAGAGAACGGGATGAAGCAAGCAAGGCATTAGGTAAGGAAACAAAGTGTGTGTGTGTGTGTGTGTGTGTGTGTGTGTGTGTGTGTGTGTGTGTGTGTGTGTGTGGCTGGGTTTTCACTTATTGTTAGGTAGCGATTTAGGGTCTGTGTCCATTGTATGTTCAGTATCTGTATTTAAAGCAGCTCTGTCCATGTGTGTAAAAACAAGCAGGTAGCTCCATTTTAAGTATGTGAGTGTAAGCAGCTCCGGTTTACGTTAGAAATCTTTGTAGCAGCTCTGTTTTAATGTGTGTGTGTGAGAAATGCAGGTCTGTTTTACATTTATCTTAGTAGCAGTTTAAGCAAAAGTGTGTGTGAGAAATCTCTGCAAGTCTGTTTTACATTTTATATAAATCGTTGGTGTGTGTGTGGTTTAGATTAGAAATCTTGCAGCTCTGTTTAAATGCGTGTTGGAGAAATCTCTGCAAGTCAGATTTATCTGTGTAAGCAGCTCAGTTTATATTAGAAAATAGAAATATTTGTAGCAGCTCCATTTTGCAGAAATGTGTGTGTGTAAATTGTAAGCATCTCTGGTTTATGTTAGAAATCTTTGTAGCAGCTCTGTTTTAATGTGTGGCTTACATTAGAAGTCTTTGTAGCAGCTCCATTTACAATTTACAGAAATCTTTGTACTAACTAAGCAAGCAGTGCAAGTCCGTTTTACTGTATATGTGAGAAACCCCTGCAATAGCAGCTCCGTTTACATTTTACATAAATCAGTGCAGGTCTATTTTACATTTTAGCAAGCTGTGCAGTTACTCTGACTGTAGTGCATAGGCACCAGGGCTCAAGACTTGCTAGTGAAATGCATGGTTACTCTGACTGTAGCTCATAGGGACCAGGGCTCAAGACTTGCTAGTGAAATGCATGGTGGTAACACAACATTTTATTCTAACAACTTTACAAAATTATACAAGCAATGTTTAAAATGTGCCCCTGGTTTTTGACCTTTTGCCCCCCCAAAAAAAGAAATTGAAAATAAGAGTGAGAAGCTGTGTAAGATGCCTATGGCTTATACTACTGTCATTCTATGTATAGTGTGGATGTGGAAGTAGACTTTTATGATGGAATTGTTCTGAATTGGGCAACTGTGTCATTATTTGTTCATGCATTTTGTTTCACTGCCTACAGTACAGCCTACTGGAAAAATGTTAAAATAATTTAAAATGCGCTATAAAAAGTGTGTTGTATTGTACAAGGAATATAATTGAATAGTCAGGAAGGTGTATCAAAGAAAAGAGCACATGTATGTTTCTTGTTTTGTGTGCAAGAGGCCAATGATTTGAAAACAGCCCAAAGGTGATTTTTATCCACGACTGACCAAATGCATTTTCTTTGGATGTGGTGTGGGTTTCAATGAATGAGTTTCAAGGGCAGGGAAGTTTTAATGCCAAGTGTATTTTCATTGTGAGACAGTATTGCTTTGTTTACCAGATGTTTATTAGTGTTTGGGCATTGTTGTGCTGTAAAATGTAAAAATAATATCCAAATAATCATTGTAGAAGTAAAGCTGTATGCAAACATTAGTGTTTATGGTAAATGGGGCAAAATAGCCAGGTGACGGGACATTGGAATGGCTGCAGGGGGACTCTGGGGCCATATCTTGGTCATCTATTCTTCAGTTTACGTTTGAAAGTTGGTATCCCACAATTCCATTGGAGTGGGTGAGGTTACGTAATTATGTATGCAAATTAGATGTTAATCAGCGTACAGATTTGTACCTATTTTTCATGGGCCTTGTCCAGATTTTTGATGTTTCCAGGTTGAGAGGTATGTACTGGGCAAGTAAATAAGTGTAACTAAGGAAATTATTTTTTATGCTGGGATACAGGATCTGAATTGCCTAGACATAATAAAGCCTTTTTAAATTTAATTCTGGTGGCTTCCAAAAAAGTAGTTACTAGAAATTGGAAATCAAAGTCTAAACCAATCATACTTGAAGCAGAGAACTGTAATAGAGATAAAAGAACAGGAAGTGGGATCTTTAAAAAGGGTAAGAGTAAATTACATAGAAAAAATGGAAATCTTGGGAACAATACATGCAGAAAATATTTGGAGGAAGAATGAGGTTTAAGAAAAGGCATGAATTAAACAATTTATGCAATGATGATTTGATTATATTGTATAGAACAGTATATGTGATGTATCTTCTTCTTCTTCTTCTTTCGGCTTTTCCCGGTTAGGGGTCGCCACAGAGGAGCACCGTCCTCTCATGATTGGAAGTGGAGTTTTACAGTGTCAAGTTGCAAGCCCAGTGCCCAACCTTCCACAGAAGGCACACACATGCACACACTCACACCTAGGGCCAATTTAGTGTGTCCAATCCACCTACAGCATGTCTTTGGGATGTGGGAGGAAACCAGAGCACCTGGAGGAAACCCACGCAACCACAAGGAGGACATGTAGACTCTGCACACAAGGCACCCCAGCAGTATATGTGATGTATAATGATTGTAAATGTGAACTTGTTAATATGGTTTGATTTCTTTTATACAAATGTAAGTTTGCCTGTGTCACAAGTGACAATTCAATAAAGGTGAATTTTTTAAATGATGTTAACATCCCCAGGGGAATAACAAAGAGAAAAAGATAACTTGATCTTTAAGTTCTGCTGTGCTAATTGTCTCAGTAAGTTGTTCTTTCTAGCTGACATAGATTTTCTGTTGTTAAGTGTAAAATCCACAACTTAATTATATGCAAGGAACACAATTTTCTTACTGGCTGTTTTGTCTTGCAATCTAGTGTTGCCATGGAAATTGACAACAGCTCTGAAAAGCTATGTCCTTCACTATCTTTGACTGTAGCAAGTACTGAGGTCAAGAGAAAGCAAACTACTGCCCTACCAGATCATACTTCTCAATTTCTTTGTTCAAGAGTTTTGGATAAAGCCAAAAATAATAGGGAGGCAGGCATCCAAGATCAAGGACAATTTTTAAATATTATTGTAATTCACTTAAAAAATAGCACAATAGCAGGATTTTGCATCAATGGGCATTTCTTGAACATATGAAGTATGGAACTCTAAAGTCTGGCATTATACTGACTGATTATGTTCCTCAGTAATTTAGAAGCAAATAAAAAGTTATACAAACGTCAGAGAAAAACTATAAGATAAAATCAGGGAAGTTCTGTAAAAAAAAAAAAAAAAAAAGGAACCATTGGGGGTTTATACTTAAAGATAAATACAGTCCAAATACCAAGGATGCATCAGTATGGAGTTATAGATCATTTCTCCCCAGTCATCGTGTTGCTAGAAAGACTGGACAAATTATTCATTTAAAAAGTCCCTCACAGTGTTTAAGCCCTCTTTCATTTGCTTTGTAACTTTCACTCAGTGCTGCTTAAGTGGCTTTCCTTTCAATAAGTTGGCAATGGACCTTAAAATTGCTCTATAATGAGTCACTGCTCAGCAAATGAGGTTAAACAGCACCAACAGGACATAAACAGACCCTACACAGACCTTATATTTTCCTTAAACAGCCCAATCTTTTCCCTAAATGATTATTTTGTTCCTACATTGAAAAGGTGCATTAATCTCCAGTATTGCCTTAATGAAGAAGGCCCCCACCCCACCCCACCCAGTTAACCCACAAAGTCTGAAACACAAGCTCCACTTGTTTTTTTAATTTCTCCACCCTTTCAAAATTCAGGCACTATGAAAGATACACAGTATGTATCTTAGCTCTCCATGGTACCTGTTTAACCATGAGCATCACTTGTAGAAAAAGAAAGCTCCTGTCCAAGATTTCTGACCTCAGCCTCTAACAACTGGGGCTCTTCTAACATGTTATCTACCCTCCTTTTCTTCTGCACTGTCAAAGGTGCATTTTCCTCTCCAGCCAGCCGTGTCCTTTCCAATGAGCACTGCTGACTTCTCCTTTTTTCCCCATGGCTTATTAAGGCTGCTCCCCTAATCTCTGTAAAATTTCTGACAACAGTTCCATGGCCTGGGCCATGAAGATCTCAAGCCTTTCAGCTAGCTGGCGATTTTTGACCACTTTAGCTACAGTAGACAATAGCTAACAAGAGAGAGTATACATATATATATATATATATATATATATATATATATATATATATATATATATATATATATACATATATATATATATATATATATATATATATATATATATATATATATATATATATATATATATGTGTGTGTGTGTGTGTGTATATATATAAAAATTGCCTGATGAAATATTGAATGCTCAAAAAAGCACATATAAAATGAGTAATCATTTCAGAGTGAATCTAAAATGATTGAAAATATACAAAAGTAAGGCTATTTTTTATTTTTTTTTTTGCAGGAGGGGAAACCATTCTGTACCCCCACACATCCTTGCTAATTATATATAACAACTACAAAATCACACAAGAGTAGGGTAAGGGCAAATTCTCTTACCTTGCTAAATGTAATCTCATACAAAAGATATTTAGGAAAAACTTTATTAGAAAGAGCATTCGCTTATATGAGCATTCACTTTTTTTATAACAGTGAAAAGCATTTGCTCATATCAGTGTTTGCTCTTTTAAATTGTAACATATATATATATATATATATATATATATATATATATATATATATATATATATATATATATATTATATATGTGTATATATGTGTGTGCGTTTGCATATATATATATATATATATATATATATATAAGGTAAAACTAGCAAACAGAAGAAGAGAAGAATGTAACATGGGGTGAATTCACTTTTCTTCTTTTATACATATGTCCAAGGAAAAAAGTAATTTTCTTTATGAAGTAAAAAAGTAAAATAATAAATGTTTGCTTGTTTCTTTTTGTATTTTTTATTAAAGACACTAAAAAACAAACAGTGATACCATTTACAAAATGCACATTCATGTATACTTCAAAATAGTGTGAATGCAACCAAGAACTGTTCCAGCTATACTTAAAATAATCAGTAATGCTACTAGGTCTGTTAGCTCTATTTTCAAAAAAGAACCTGACAAAAGACAACTTAATACTGGGCATTTGCTACATATTTATATATAACACAGAACAATCAACATGTTTATGTATTTACAGCTAAATATTCAGTCCCAAGGGCATTTTTTCTTCATTCACACCACCACAGCCTTGCTGTCAACATCTGCAAGATATCATCTGACACCATTAGCTTAACTTAACACTTAGAAAGTGTGGCAGAATGAAGTGTTTACAGCCCAGTTGCAAACTCATAGAGTAAGAAGACAGCCACACTCCAATACTCCTCCAAAGAACCATCATGATACAGTTATAAAACAGGGCAATACGATGTAGTAACTCACGTAAAAAAGCACATGAAGCATAAATAAAATCCAAGAAATTTAATAAACTCAGTGCTTTCATAACTGAAGACTTCTTCAGAGATAAAAACATCAGCAAACTGTAACCTTTAAATATCATTGGTAGTAAGCAATTAACCTATCGGTAATTAATTTTCAAAAAGTCCGCTTGATTAGGCAACCCAAGTAGAGTCTTGCATTTAAAGAGACAGTAATATAAATCCAATCAAAGTACTGCAATTCAATTTACAATTTAAAGCATAAAGATAGACAATATTTTCTAGTTCCGTGTAGCAGCTCTATATTTCAAAATGCAATTCAAAGACAGCATGTCATTTAATCCAGGACTAGTTGTGGCATTTAAACAGAACTGCCAATGAAGTTCTTTTTTTCAAGTAATAATTAACTGTCACCCCTACTCCATCTGTATAGTTCACTCTGTTGATAACAAAAAAATAAAAATCTTTTAAAGTTGGGGCATAGGAGTGAATGCTTAAATAGTGCATTTGTTGGTTTACATTTTTTAATATCATAAATATGTTCATACATTCACTCTTTAAGTGTTGTAGTTGTTTTCCCAATATAGAATGCAGGACAGGAGATGCATGAAGCTAAGTAAACTACCATTTTGGTCTTACAACTACATATGCCTGGATAAGCAAGTGTTCTGACATACCCTTCAACAGTGGCATAATGTCCATAATTTATGTATTTGCAATGCATGCAGAACCCACAGTTCATCATTTTGGAATGATTAACTGTTTTCCCTGTGTTTTTTCAAAAATTTCCTTTAAATTGTTTCCTCTGCTGAAGGCAATCCTTGCTCATGAACCTAATATTTGTTTGTGTTCAGCTGAAAAAAAAAAGTCTGATGTGTTATTTAATATATTTCTTAAGGCTGGTGTTTGGTAATTATACTCAATAAACATAGCTCCAATTTTGTCTAAATTTTTAGTGTCTTTATTTGTCTCAAGTATGGTCACACTGTGTGAATTATAATTGCCTAAAATGGGGGCATATTTATCTCTTCATCCATTAAGTATTTCTTCCTTCACATTTTACTAGATGTACAGGGTAATAGCTTTCAATAAACCTGCTACACAGTTTTGAAATCTCAGCTTCAAAGGTTTCATCTAATGATACCAATCTGGACAAGTGAACCATTTGCCCTTTTCTAATATTTCTTTTTTGTTAGAAGGGATGAATGCTGTTGAAATGTAGCAAATAATTAGAATATGTGTCCTTTCTGTAAATGTTTAAAATAAATATCTTCAGTGCATAATCTTTGGAAATTGTTAGATCTAGAAAGTTAATAGAATCAGTTCCACTTGAAGAAGAGAACTTTAAGTAACTTGTAGATCTACTAAGATCAGGCAAAATTTCATTAAAACTAGAGTTCCTAGCCAAAGTGTAAGTATATCATCTAACAATCTAAAGTAGCAATATACTTTCTTAAAATGGGGGGATGTAAACACTTCTCTATGTTCCCAGTCAACCAATACTAGATTTCTATATGTGGGAGCATATCTGACTGCCATGGCTACTCCAGTTATGAAGTATCTAAATGCTTTTAATGCCATTTGTACTACAGAGGACCATTTCATTTCAGTGTGATGTCCATAACTTTCAACAATCCCTGAGAATGTCCTTGGTTTTACCTTATATTTTTGCACTCTCTTTCTCTCTCTCTCTCTCTCTCTCTCTCTCTCTCTGTCTTCAAATATTAAATTTTCTGGTAAATCACTGAGGATTACGCTCGGGCAATAATGTCAGACATTAGAGTTAAATACTTTGTATTGTTCCAAAAATTTATGTTGAAATAAAATTTGTTTTTCTATTAACTTTTTAAGTAAATTAGAGCGATGTATAAAAACTGTCCTTGATTTTACTCTTTGTCCCCACCCTCATTATTTTTGGATTTGTCCAGACTTCTTAAGCAAAGACATTAAGATGTATGCTGTTATTTGTTTCACTGTGCTTGCTAAGTACTTTACTGGCTTCCAAAGCCAGTAAAACACTTTCCGCTCCTACACTTTCTTTTTTTTTTTTTTTTTGAGAGTGGTACATGTTTACAATGTATGCACTTACATCAGAAGGAGCTAAAATCATATACTTTCAGAAAGGAATCACGGAATCACCCTTCATGTTGTATGGTCAGCATGTGGGTGTGCAGTGTGTGCCCACATGTTTTTTTTTTTTCTTTGTAAGGTACATATAACACAAGTAGAACAAGCACTACACATATTACATTTTCTACGTGCAAAGTATTCAAGGTTCCACCCAGCATGCCTTTTACCATAAATATATTTGATATGTGTGGTTCTAAGATGCCAGTTATTTATTATCATTTATTATTTGACATTTGTTTACCAGGAAAGTTTGACTGGGTCAGAAAGAGCCCATTTTCAGTGGAGGCCCAGGGAGAAAAGATTCAGAATTGCAATCTTTCAATAATCAAGAACCAATATTTTAAATCACAAGGTATAGTGTTACACTAGAAAATATCAAGTACAGATATTTTAAATCACAAAGTGCCATGTTACATTACAAAAAATGAGTG
Source organism: Protopterus annectens (assembly GCF_019279795.1). Classification (NCBI taxonomy): domain Eukaryota; kingdom Metazoa; phylum Chordata; order Ceratodontiformes; family Protopteridae; genus Protopterus; species Protopterus annectens. Next base: position 35,796,345 of record NC_056726.1, read on the forward strand.
AAAAAATGCAATGAGAAAAACAGAGAACATATGTTTCATAGTAGAATATAGAAAACATGTGAGGAAAAACTCATTAGTCATATTATTTGTTACACAGATTAGTATGTGATAAATGGGACCTGATACAATTCTTATAAGATATTTAAAGAGATATTAGTGGTGACATGATTAGAGACAGTGAGGTGAAATTGAGTGATGCCTTAGTATGATAGATGGTGTTCATATCATGGTTATAGAATGAAGAAGGCTGGAGAAAAGGAGATTATAAGAAGAGTGCAGGGTAGGCTGTCTTCAGGTAGCTTAGGTGAGTAGGGAGGAAACAGAAAGAGGTATATGAAAGGTCTACAGAGATGAAGTGGATAAGGTAGGGTACTGGGAAAAACAAAATAAAAGAGTGGAGTAGGAGGTTGGAGATGGTTGTGTGAAGTGTAGTTTCAGGTTGAAGGGTTATGAGTTATAAATATATCACATGTATAACAACACACTGTGCATGTTTGTTTCTCATGTGTTCACTGTGTCTTCTAATCAGTCCTTGAATGTCTTAAGCAAGTCTGGACTCTAATAACTGCCTTCAATTTTGAGCCAGTCAGGAGCTTGAAACTGCAGGATGCGACTGGCATCAAAGTCTTTTTGGAGAAAGGAGTATATGGGTAATCCTGTTTTCACTGCACATTGAAAGTTCAGAGACTTCAGTACAGAAGAAATAGTCACACAGTATGTAGGCCTATAAAGTTTTAGTAGTCACACAGATTACAGGTCTTTAAAGTTTTAGTAGTCACACAGTATGCAGGCTTATGAAGTTTTAGTAATCACACAGGATGCAGCCCTATAAAATATTAGGTGAAGTGAATATTGCTGAAGTACTGTATATTATATCGGTATTGGCTATATGTGCTCTACCCCTTATAACAGAAGCTTTTTGCCCCCAGGATGCTCCAAAAATGCAGGCGATATCTGCACCTTAGATAGTTGAAGTTAGTATTTGTGGACTTTATATTTTAAAGTCATTTGGTGAATGTGCTGTATGTATTTCTCTAGATTCAAAATATATTCCTTAGCAGGTATTGCTTTAAGTAAAATAATACTGGTTGCAGTAACTATTTTACAGTTGCGATTTTCAAGCAAAGTAAGACATGCCTCATTAATCTACCATTAGGTTTTACTTTTAGCAGAATGTAGGTGATTTCAAAATAGAATAGTTGGGGGGTGGCTTAGGATGAGCCTTGAGTAGCAACACTTTCTCTCAGCTCTACCTTATCATATCTTTTATGACAGGAATTTTTAATTATAACTAACTAAAAAACATTTTTTTATATATTTGGTTTCTTTTAATATTTACTCAGTATTAAAATATTTTTTTAATTATGTTAAACTTTTCCTGTCAAAATACAAGAGACAAGTTTCTGGCATCTGACTTCAACATGAGCTTTACAAAATCTTCACACCAGGACTCAGCATTAAAAAAGGAGTGTCAAACTCTTTTAACTACTATTCAGGAATTATCAACAAAATCTGACAGAATGGACATGAAGATTGATAATTTTAAAGAAACCACTTCACAACAAATGCAGACAATTCATCAAGATCTTAAGCAACAGAAGAAACAAATTACAATTGCTTTGAATTTTTTTATTTTACATTTGTTAACCGGGGGTGTCTGACTGAGCCGAAAAGGCCCTTTTTCAGCAGAGGAAAGAATGACATGGATAGTAGAATACAACAAAAAGAACATAACTTAGAATTTCTTCTAAAGCAAAATACCCTGCTTCAAACAAAATTAGATGATCTAGAGAATAGATCTCAAAGAAATAACATCAGAATTTTTGGACTACCAGAAAATCTTGAAGAAAATAATTTGGAGAAATTTTTAACTTCATGGCTACCTGAAATTTTACAGCTTCCTGAAGTGCTTTCTTTTGGTATAGAAAGAGCCCACAGGTCCTTGTCTACCTCTAAAAATACCAAAAGCAATTCTACTAAATCAGTCATGGTTAAATTCTTATCGACTCATGATAAAGAAATAGTTTTGAAGAAGGCTTGGTCTAGATCACCTATCATAAACAAGGACAACATAATTCGTTTTGATAATGACTATTCTTCATCTGTGATAACTAAAAGGAAACAATTCTTACCATTAAAGAACTTAAAAAACACAAATAAAGTCTCACCTGCTTTTCCCTGCAAGGCTGAAAATCTTCCTTTAAGATGGTCTGAAGATATTTGAAGAACTAGATACAGCCATCAAATACATAAAATCCAATAAAATACTGGAAAAATAGATTAAATGGACTGTGCTAGTTCATGTCTTAAAAGGATTGCTGAAAATGGTAACTGGAAAACAGTTGAACATAAGAAAAAAACTTAAAAAATAATTTTCTACCATATGGATTTTTTTGTTTTTTATTTACATATAATCTTTCCCAAAAGTCATGGAAATTGAAAATGGTTAAACAAGTGAGTGTTGTTCTAATTTCTATTATCTAGTATTTTTAGCTTGTGTTTATCTATTCACTAGTTATTTAGATTCTTCTAATAGCTATTAGCATTTTGTTTATATTATTTCCTTCTTACTAATGTTAGTTCATCATGTCCTAGTTATTTCGAAAAATATAAATTAGTATATACCAAAAGGTTTTGATTATTGTCCCATACTTACTTATACCATTGAATAAATTGACTGCACTGGTTTAATATTATTTTGTTTACAGATGTTAAGAAGATGTATTTTGCTTAGATTGCATGGCAGGCATTCCAGTTGCTGTCTTACTTCTTTACCTTATTAATAGAGTGTATATATGAATAGTATAAGCCTTATTTTCTCCACAGTCTGATTTTCCTTTTGTCTGGGGTTTGCTTTTTGTTACATATCTCCATATGATTGTAGGAAATATGTATTGAATATGTTTTTTGGAGATTTTTTGTATGGGGGTTCCATGTAGTGATTTGTTTAGTTCCATGTTTAGAGCAGTCGACTGTGTGCCTTTATTTGTGATGCTGGGAAATGCTTTTATTTTCTATTTTCTCATGCCTATCTTGTTTTTGTTAAATAGTTAGCCTGGTAACTTCATTTGGTGCCCTTTTGCTTGGTGTTGTATCTGTTTCATTGAGTTTTGCTGGTTGGTGGCTTGGGCATGTATCGGATCCAAGAATTCAATAGATCTGAGGGTGTTTTTTTTTATTTCCTCTGCTTTGGTTTACAGTGAGAGCTTTGGTTGTTGCTGAGTGTCTCAAGCAGCTCTTGAGCTTTTGGAAGCCTTAATTTGCTGTTTAAACAGCTTATAGTTTCCCGCTGAAACATCTGAAGCTGCTTATACCTTCTTCAGCCCAGCGATTTGTCCACACGCATCTCTGAAAAGCTTCAAGAGCCACATGATGTCATTGACAACTCAACAGACTTCTTAAAAAGGCAGTATCTGTATCCTAAATTATTTTTGGACTTCTACACCACAATATATAATGATTTTGACTTCTGCAAAAAGGATAAACCATCGCAAGTCTTCCTATGATGACTGTTACATCCTAAAGACAATCTTTAATCTAAAAGGTGCACAGCTGCTGTAGTCCTATACTTGGTAGGTAGTGTTAGTTTGTTTTTGTATAGAATGTTATCTATAGTAATATCCATCACACTAGCAAAATGACCAAACCAGACTTAAATTATTAAATCTAATATATGGATATCACCTATATAATTTATAATGTAACACATGTTCTGCCTTTAATTAGTAGCAAGATTTAATATAGGAATTCATACTGCCTGACATTCAGTGTTATAGTTTCACAAAAGCACAGTTCTTAGTGATTAACATTCTTGCATTTGTTGCTATATGTCAGTGACATAGAAATATCAGAAGGAAATGTATTGATGCAATTAATTATATTAATGGTACAGGTATTTGAATAACTAGAGGAAAGATAATACCAGACTTCTTTCAAACTCTGTGGTGTGCTTGAGTTTTTTTTTTTTTATTAACAGTAGTCTTGATTTTGCTTATTAGCCATGTATAGCTAAGAAGTTACTAAATGTAACAATACATACTGCATATACTGCTGTTCAAAAACATATTAATGTGCTACTTTACTTCTATCTATTTTTAAAGTTTAAGTAAAATTTGTAAACTGATTTAGTGTGTTTTGATTGCTTATGAGGTGTGGATACATTATGTATATTGGTCTACAAACAAATTCTCACTTTAGATAGATTTATACTTGGCGTAATCTATATATGCTATATCCACAGTCATGTTTCAGCATATCTTACTGTTGAATTGTATAGCACATGTTTTGGTTATATCTGAATAGCTTAAAAATACAATAAGAAATATGGTTTCATCTCTTATATACAGTTTGTTTCAAAACAATAGACGTCTGCTAACAACTACGATATAATTATTTAACTGTCATGTGATGCATTCTTGTATTGGGCTGACTGCAGAGACTTTAGAACAGTGCAGATTTAAAGTACTGGTCATTGTCATAACCCTACAGTTTTAAAAATAAATTAATGATTTGGTTATTCTCTCATTAATTTAAGCATAAGACTGAAAACTAGTTTACAACTATAAATTTTAGATGCAAATATGTTTCTTACTGCTGTTTTGAATTTCAACCTATAATAGCACATTTACAAATCTATAGGTTCATGAATAACCTTTTTTGGGTAATGCATTAATTGCTTGACCTTTGATAAATATAAGTCTGGGAAACTTTAAAATAACTCTGTAAAAATTATATTGTTTCCTTTTTTGATTTAAGTCTGATAGATTAATGGCCCCTTTTAGAGAATAATGGGTAAATTAGATTAGGTGTTGCAATATTTTGCATTTTTGGAAATCTGTAAACAGCTATGTATAAATCTTACTGTCAATTCTGGTAGATTTTGCTACCTGATATCATGCACTCTATAATTAATTTCCTTATAATTATTACTCTTATGTAGTTCCAACAAGCATATTTTCCCTTCTACAGATCACCTTCTAAGATAAACCAAAGTACACCCTGTGGACTTTTTTTCAAATGTAAACAGACCCACCTCAATATTCATTACTATATATTAACTTTTATCATTTTATTCTTGAATATTTCTCTTCCTATTTTAGCTAGTAGGGAAACAGTATTATAACTGATATACACCTGAAATTGGGTGAAACCATTTTCATCTCCCTAGTGTCTTATTTTTCTGTTGTCCAATCATTTTTATTTGTGATGACTGTAGTCCCAGTAGATAAATCTTAATACTATACTAAGAAATGTGACATCTAGGTATTCATATTGATTCACTAGATCTAAATAAATTCAATATGCCTTTTGCTGAAGAATATTATACAATCTGTTTATATTTTTTTTCTGCTGACTTTAAGCAATACTAATGTTAATTGCTATATCTAATTATAATACTAGACAGTTAGTAACTTTATAATATGTTATTCATAGTTGTAATTTATAATTAGTTAACCAGTTTTATTAGTTACTCTAATATAAGTGTAAGATGAGTTCTCCTTTTGCATAGCATTCACATTCATATCCACATGCCATGTTTCTAATGGTGAAGTAGTTCATATTTAGGCAGAGGCTGATATAAATATGCTGCTAGTAGGAATGTTAATTTGAGTGATTAATGTCACTCAAATTAGAAGTTTATAACTTCAGGTGTGTTCTAGAGGGTTTTATTGTTAGAAGTTTCTGTTATAATTTTCTGATAATACTTTTTCTGATGTTCACTAAAACATGTATAGTGGAAAATTATTTAAATATTTTTCATTTTAAATATTTTTTCTATGTTTCATGCACTATAAATTGCTGTATTCCTTTCATTTTTCTAGTATCATTTCATAGATGAAAATTTAATAAAAGTCTTAAACAGCATGTATTTCACTCCAACAAACTTACAACATGACATCATTTTATTGTATTTCTTTTAACATACATGGGCTAAATAACCCTAACAAGAGAAGATCTTTGAATCAATATCACCAGTTACATAATTCACAACTAATATTTCTGCAAGAAACTCATTTGATAGAAGATGACATTTCCAAATTAGAATCTAAGTCTTATTCAATCCTTGTTAGTTCTGAACACTCAAAAAAAGAGGTGTTGCAATACTTTGGAATAATAAATTACCACAACCTAAAATAATAGACTCATACAAAGATAATAAAGGTATAGTAGCTTCCATTGTCATACAATTTAATAACTTAATATTCACTTTAATAAATATGTACTGAATTCCTGGCTTTGGACAGAGCTCAGCACAGCAACATATTGATCATATCATCCAATTTTCTAAGGGCAATATTATATTAGCTGGTGATTTTAATTGCATTTGTAATAGTTCAGATTCTACTTCTAAAGGTAAGAGAAGCGTTTCAAGTTCAGCTAGATTACTAAAAGAGTTTTCAAATTCCTTTTTATTGAAGGACATTGATAATTACACTGACCCAAAATCATTATTTTATAATTTTTTTTCACACAGACATAACACATTTTCAAGAATAGACAGAGTTTTTTATCTCTAACAGTTTAATAGATTCTTTAAGTAATGTAAAAGTTATTACATGTCCCTTTTCAGATCACAATTCTATAACCTTTGATATATATACATTTATACAAGTACCAATGTTCAGATAAAATGGATTCTAGCATATATCACTAAATTAAAATATTTTAACAGCTTCTTATTAGAAGAAGTTCATAGTTTTCTAGAATTTAATGCCAAAAATAATACACCTGACATTTTCATCCAGGATGCAATGAAGACATATTTATATGGCAGAATAATTGATTGGTATATATAAAAAAGACTTTCATGGGATAAAGATTTAAAAGAGATACAAACCAAACATGATATTTTGAATCTTGAGTTATCAAAAATTCAAAAAGAAAAGTCCAAATTGGATGAATTAAAAACCTTAAATAAGAAGTATCTTGAGATTCTAAACCATAAAACTACGATTATTCTAGAGAAATTTAAATGTATTAGTTTTTCAATAAATCCCAGATCTTTGAATATTGTATCCAATAAAGTAAAATGTTGATTAAAATTCAACTACATTAAAGAAATATATTCACCTCAAAAGAAAAAAAATAGTATCTGATTTACATAACATATTAATTGAATTTAGAATTTTTTTTTCTTAAGCTAAACCAATCCTCTGCACTAATAAACCCAAAGACAGATATTCAAGCCTTTATTAATAAAAACTCTAAAAAAAAGATTAACAGAAGAACAAATTAAATTACTTGATTGGCAAATTACAATAAAAGACATCCAAGAACAAATTAATACACTGAAACAAAACAAAGCACCTGGTAATGATGGCATTATTCCAGAAATCTACAAAATTATACCGGATAAAGCACTAACTTGGTTACTTTCAGTTTGCAATATTATACAAAATAAAGATACTATCCCTCTATCATGGAAATATACATTCATTTCTTGCATTTTAAAACCTGAAAAAGACCCTACAAAATGTAATTCATATAGACCTATATCGTTATTAAACATGGACTATAAAATGTTTATGTATATATATGTAAAGAGTCTTAAAAATTTTCTTTCCAACTTAGTAGATGCAGACCAAACAGGCTTCATGATAAATAGAACAACTTATGATAACATTAAAAGAATAATAAACTTAATTGAGTCAACTAAAAACTTAAAAAATAGTTTAGATATAAATTGTGCTTTTGACACAGTTAATTAGGATTACCTTTTTATTCTTTTACAGGAACTCAATTTTTCAAATAATTTTATAAACCTTATTACCCAGTTATATATAGTCTCTCAAGCTTATGTCAAAATTGGTTCTAATATTTCTCAGTTCATACCTATTACTAAAGAGACTAAACAAGGTAGTCCATTAGATTGGCATAAGGGTTAAGGTGTTTACCTTGCAAACACAAGGTACATGGTTTGATTCTTTGGTTGGGAGGGTGGCCTAATGGTTAAGGTGTTTGCCTTACAAACACAAGGTGCAGGGTTTGAGTCTCACAAGGGATAATTAATTAGTTTAAAATAAAAATGGCCAAAGAGGCAGTTTGCCTAGTACTAACCTATGCACCTACTATTTTATTTACCTTAGTTATGGAGCCTTGGGCAAATTTGATTAGAGATAATAGTAATATTAAAGGTTTTGATATAAGTCTTAATAAAACTTCATAGATTCACATGTTTGCAGACAACATTCTAATTACTTTAGGAGATAAGAACCCAACAATTCAAGAATTATTTAATGATATAGATTATTTTCAAAAAGGCTCAGGTCTCAAATTTAATCATAATAAAACACAAATCTTGTTATCTGGATCAAAAAATATAATATTCAAAATTAACTTGAAAAATATATACAACAGACCTAACAAATAAAATATTTAGGTATAATTATTGCTAATAATATAAAAGAAATTTAAAAACTGAACTTCGATAATAGTTTAATGGAAATAGACTAATACATAAATGGTCTAAAATAAAATTCTCAATAGAGGAGAAATTATCAATTACAAAGATGATACTTCTACCGAAAATCCTATATATAGTTAAATCCATTTCTATTCCTCCACCTTATACAATAATTAAAAAGTTTAACATTATGATTAAAAAATTTCTTTGGTACCCAATTTAACCCAGATCTTTTTAACATATATGTACAGCTGGGATAATGGAGGTGTTGCATTACCAAATTTAGAAATATATTCAATTTCCTAAGTTATTAAAATAATTTGGTATCTTATAGATAGTAAATATTCAGCAAAATGGAAAGACTTTAACCTGTCTCCATCACAAAATTTAAATAACAATAATGACCCCTTTAAGCTAAATCTAGTAAATAACACATTCATATGGAATTTAAAGGAGTATTTTTCCTTTTGCTCTACCCAAAATTTTATATCAAATTATATTAACATCATTTAAAAGCCTTTAAGAATTTCATTCATAAATTTCAGTCATATAAAAGTTGGTTATTCCTTATTTTCCCAATAGCATACACACAGGGGGTTATTTTTTCCACACATTTTCATAAAATGTCAATATTTGAAGAAAAACATCTGATTTATTGGCATCAAATGTTGAAAAATAATGAATTGCAATCCATTAATACTTTATTGGAAGAAAATAACATTGATTCATCACTATGGCTTAACTTACAAGAAGCCAGAAATTATATTAAAAATAAACTTGATTTAATACCTTCTTTAGTTAAAAATGCAATTCCCAAACTCATCCAGTACTTGATAGTTTTTACTCAACAGAGCAACTTAATTAAAATTAGCCTGTCTCATATATATATATATATATATATATATATATATATATATATATATATATATAAACTATTAAATCAGACCTTGATATATTCACAGATAATTATTGGAAATATCTCTCGGACATTAATAATTGTAACCCTTCAGATAAAGATAAATCGAATTTTCTCCAGTCAGCAGGTAAAACTACTTCATCAGTTAAATGGAGAATGTTTACTTGGAGATTTTTAACTAGATCATTCATCACTCCATATAACAAAAATAAGATGTTTAAAGAAAATATATTTAGTTGGACATGTATGAAGGTACAAAATGCTGATTGGGCACATATTTTCTATGATTGTTTACACGTGAAAAATTTTGGGAAGATATTAATAATTTCTTATAAGCAATATTCACTGATAATTTTCTACTTACTAAATCATTAGTTTTATTTAACTCTCCAATTCCATCCTGTGTAAAAACAAGTAAATATTCACTTCTTTGGTCTGTACTGTCCATAGCCAGGAAAGAAATCACTAGAAATTGGAAATAATCACAAATTCCCTCTTTTCAAAACTTTAAAGATCTTCTCTTGGAAGTATCCAAATTATAATCAATGACAATCAAATCTAGATCTTCTAAGAATACAGTAACCAAGAAGACGAAAACCAGACTTGTAAATCCAAAAATCAGCACAAAAAGCAGGAATCAGGTCAAAAACGTGAGCAAACAATCTTTATTTAATATATGGTTAGCACTTTCTTCTGGTATAACTCACCAGACTTCATCAGACAATGTAAAGAATCACAACCCTTCTTAAAATACTCTTCCCAATTAATACATCAACCAATGAGACAGCAAACGCAGTTAAGCATTTCATTACATCACAGATAAAACTTTTAAAGTGAAACTTTCCATTTTTGCTTCATTGTATTTCATCATCTAACTTTAAACATCAACAATATAAACATTTACTAAAGTATTACTGCCATAATTATAAAAAATATATATAAAAAGATTTTTAAATACATAGATATATGAACATATACAAATATATATAAAAAATAAGCATTGAAATGTGAAATTTATACATATTTCAAACACTTTTATTTCTAAAATTCTATGAACTTTACACTTTGGACAATATTATGAATAGTCACACAATCTACATAACACCTATACAACAACCCTATTGTTTATTACCTTGTGTTTGAGAGTGCAAAATGTTAAAAAAAATGTATAAAAAACTTTAAAAGCTAATGAGTTCATGGGCTCTATCAAAGGTTTTTAACTTCAATCTACTTGTTATAGATATAGTATCGTTTAACCCTGGTGGTAAATGAGCATTTAAGTATAACTGCCACCAGGTCTCTCTGTCCTCTAAAAAAAGTTTCCAAAGACTGCCCCTTGTTTCACTCTTTACCTGTTGTAATGCTATAAATTTAAAACTATGATTTAGGTTTTCTTTGACATGTTTATATAGTTCATTTTTTTCTTCCTTTTGTTTTATCTCATATATATGTTCATATATTCTTTGACTTAATTTTCTCTGGGTTTTACCTATATAAAATGCATTACATTGATGCAGATACTAGCATAAACTACACCTTGTGTATAGCAACTGTATTTCCCTTTAACATTAATCACTTTCCTTCCTATTTTTACAGTTGAAGTCTTCATAACATGCTTACATTGTTGGCAAAACCCACAGGGAGACATATGCCCTTCTTGTCCACTTTTTATAGGTCTTTCCAATAAACTTTTCAAGTTGTTACCTTTTCTAAAAACAATGCCAAGGCATGGACCAAATGTATCAAGCATAGTTTTTTCTTGCATAAGAATAGCCCAATTTTTCTTCATTACATCTTGTATAATGTGACTATCTTTTGAATATGTACAAACAAAAGGATCTCTGTATATAACTATTTCTTTTCAAGTCTTCTTTTTTTGCTCACTTTAAGTTGTACCTACAATACTTGGATGATTTATTTGTGGCACGGACTGGACCAAGGGATGAAATTACAAATTTTATTACATATTTAAATGAAAGTACCAGTTTTCTTAAGTTTATGGCTATTAGTGATATGTATGAAATTTCCTATTTAGATGTATTGATTACTAGAAGTGGGGATGGGTGTATTAAATCTACCATATTTAGAAAACCCACATATTCTAATACTATGTTACATTTTTCTAGTAGTCACCCAGAACATGTAAAACGCGGCATAGTAAAAGGACAATTAGTCCGAGCTGCTCATATGAATACATTTTTTGAAGATTTTTTGAGGGACTGCGACCTTATGGGTAAAATGTTTTTATATAGAGGGTACCCAGCACATTTTGTGTGTAAAATCCAGCAAGAGATAATTAACAAAAGGAAAACAGCTATATATAAACCTATTTTAAATGGAACTGAACAAAGAAACATTGTACAAAAAATCTTTGCTCCAACAACAGTAATAAACAATACCTCTGCTACTGGAGGGGAAGCTGGATAAATTATAGGGGCCCTAGATAAAGAAGAAGATCCCCATAAAAATATTATTAAAAGAGGTTTTTGTTCTTTTGTTTGTACATATTCGAAAGATAGTCACATTATACAAACTGTAATGAAGAAAAATTGGGCTATTCTTATGCAAGAAAAAACTATGTTTGATACATTTGGTCCATGCCCTGACATTGTTTTTAGAAAAGGTAACAACTTGAAAAGTTTATTGGAAAGACCTATAAAAACTGGACAAGAAGGGCATATGTCTCCCTGTGGGTTTTGCCAACAATATAAGTATGTTATAAAAACTTCAACTGTAAAAATAGGAGGGAAAGTGATTAATGTTAAAGGGAAATACAGTTGCTATACACAAGGTGTAGTTTATTCTAGTATCGGCATCAATGTAATGCATTTTATATAGGTAAAACCCAGAGAAAATTAAGTCAAAGAATATATGAACATATATATGAGATAAAACAAAAGGAAGAAAAAAATGCACTATATAAACATGTCAAAGAAAACCTAAATTATAGTTTTAAATTTGTAGTATTACAACAGGTAAAGAGTGAAACAAGGGGTGGTCCTTGGAAACTTTTTTAGAGGACAGAGAGACCTGGTGGCAATTATATTTAAATGTTCATTTACCACCAGGGTTAAATGATACTATATCTATAACAAGTAGATTGAAGTTAAAAACTTTTGATAGATAGAGCCCATGAATTCATTAGTTTTTAAAGTTTTTATACATATTTTTAACATTTACACTCTCAAACACAAGGTAATAAACAATAGGGTTGTTGTATAGATGTTATGTAGATCATTTGACTTCATAATATTGTCCAAAGTGTAAAGTTCATAGAATTTTAGAAATAAAAGTGTTTGAAATGTATATAAATTTCACATTTCAATGCGTATTTTATTTTTATTTATATATTTGTATATGTTCATATATCTATGTATATATTTAAAAATCTTTTTATATATATTTTTTATAATTATGGCAGTAATACTTTAGTAAATGTTTATACTGTTTATGTTTAAAGTTAGATGATGAAATACAGTGAAGTAAAAACGTAAAGTTTTGCTTTAAAAGTTTTATCTGTGATGTAATGAAATGCTTAACCGAGTTTGCTACCTTATTGGTTGATGTATTAATTGCGAAGAGCATTTTAAAAGGGTTGTGATTCTTTACATTGTCTGATGAAGTCTGGTGAGTTATACCAGAGGAAAGTGCTAACCGTATATTAAATAAAGATTGTTTGCTGACGTATTTGACCTGATTCCAGATTTGTGTGCTGATTTTTGGATTTACTCTTCTAGGAATACAGCAGTGTATAACCAATAGATGAATATAATTGATTTATTAGAAAATCAATAATTTAAAGGTATTAATCAGCATTTATACATTTGTTTTAACTTTATTTATTTGTATATAGCATAGTGAACATCTTTGTACATAGTTCATTGTCTTTGTTTGATCTTTTATATTAGTGTTTTTGTTTTTATCTATTCCGTCATAAAATATGTTCAGTTCTCTGTTAATAATTGTATGTTTCAGAAATTATTTTAATAAAATTATTTAAAAAATATAGAAGAGTTGTAGCACACATGTCAGAAGGGACTACAATTCTACACTTACGCAAAGGACACCCTTGGTGATGGACGGTCAGTCTAGTGAGCATAGTATATTTTGTGTTAAATAATTTGCAGAGCTTTAAGGTAACTGAAACAGTAGAATAATAGCACAGCTAACTAAAAAGAGTTAATTTGGTGTTCTGGGTAACACACTCATTTGGTGACCAAAAAAAAATTGATAGCTTATGAACTGTCTGTCAATAAGTGATCATGGATAATATCTTAGACAACTTTTAAACTGTCTCAAACTTCTGTTTTAAAGTAGTTACTTAATAAAAACAGAACCATGACAGAAAAATAAGTGATCAAAATCAACATAATTGGACAGCTTGTAAACAAATGTCAAACATCTGTTTTTTTTTTTTGTTTTTTTTACCTTAGTAGAAGTTAGTTTGCTAACCGCCCAATAAGAGATTGCAATTACAGTCATAGTGGACAACTTGCAAGCTGTCAAACTTTTTTAAGTTCAGCAGCTATTACAAGTTGGCACTTGGGAAGATGTACCATTTACTATACCTTTACTATTGGCACTTACTGATAACTTTAGTAAATATTTGAAGTCTACTATTGATTAGACTGATACTTTGGGAGCAAAATAGCAAAGTTTTTATTTCTTAGTAAAGATAATGCAATAAATAAATTGAAGCTGTAGCTATAAAAAGCTAAAAAGAGAAATGAAAAATAATAAATGGTTAATCTTTTCCAGATGCACAATTGATTGCAATGAAACATGATTAAAGAACAAAAATATGGATGAAAAATAAGTCTTAAGAATACAGAAAAAAATATCTGGAAAAAGTAAAAGGTTTCTTTGTTCTTCAAGCAGTACCCAACAGCAGTAACTTTGTATAGGGTTCTGTACCTCCAGTAGTTAGAAACAAACTGTTTATTATGAATCTGAGTAATTATACACCTAATGCAGATAAAGTCATTTTTAAAGATCTTATATAAGGCAGCAACACCAAATTATGTCTGCACTTCAATTGAGGTTTTAATTTAGTAGTGCTAAAACTACTTATCCTCCAGGACCACTGCAGGGACTTGAGCTCCAAGTTCTCAAAAAACAGTGTCTCAAAGCCAGAGACTCAAACACTTTGTACGTCATGTAGGCTACAGTTTACACTCCAACTCAAATATGAGTTCAGGCAAGAAGCAGAGAGGAGGCAGTGGGAGGCAGGTTTAGGCTTAGAGAGTGGGAAGAGGATTTAAGGGTTAGGGAGTGGAAGAAATATTAGGATTAGGGAGTGGGAAGGGATTTTAAGGTTAGGAGTGAGAAGGGAATTTTAGGTTTAAGGAACAAAAGGACAGTTTTAGAGTTAGAGAGTGATTAATGAATTTAGGTTTAGGGAGGCAGGTGTAATTTTAGGATTAGGGAGAGATCAAGAATTTTATGGTTAGGTAGGGGTAATGGCAGTTTAGTGTAAGGGAGTGAGGGCTTGGTCTGACAAATGGGTGAGAGTTTTAGGGTTACAGTTTAGGTTAGGGAGTGAGAAGGGAATTTTAGGTTTAGTGAGTAGGTGGACAGTTTTAGGGTTAGGGAGCAATACAAAACTTTATGTCTAGGGTTGGGGGTTAGAGTTTCAGATTTAAGGAGTAATTATGGACTTTAGGGTTGGGGAAGTGGAGGTTCAACATAAAGGAGCAAGGACGCAGTCTGGGAACTGGGTAGGGTTTTTAAGATTAGAGTTTAGGTTCTGGAATGGCTATATATAATTTTATAGGGTCAGTTGTAGGAAGGGCTATGTAGAAGTGAGATATTGCATTAGTGGGAGTTTGAGCACTTGCTTTGAACAAGTGGCAGCATGCAGGTGTGTTGCGAGCTATTAGCACCTGAGTCCCTGTAGTAGACCCATTCATCCCTATGTCTACATGGAGTTTTGCTGGATGCCTTGTGTCATTTGTGAATATTAATATGATTTGTGCGCTTGTCTTGCAAATGTAAGAGAACTATATGTTCCGTGGATATTAAACGACTGGCACAGAAGTGTGTGCTGAACTGTATGTTGTGTACTGAGCTTCTTCCCACATCCCAGAGATGTGCTTTAGGTAGATCATAACATCACTTTTCTCCATGTCTCTAGAGAAGATGAAATAATCTCACATTTTTATTTAAACTTATAGAGCCTTTAAAAATAAAAGGGAAACTGTTCTAAGCAGAAATAACTAACACTAAGTGGTCACCTACATTCTGAATTAAACTGACTATAATACATTCTTTGAATATCTGCTAAGTATTTTGTAGCTGCAAGAAAAAGACTTCTCATGGGGTGCATTAAATATAACTCTGCCTCTTCATTAAACTCAGAAGCAAAAAAAATAAAACACAGTAAAAATTAACTTGGAAAACATTCAGAATGATTAACTTTCATCCCAGCTGTATTTGGTAAAATTAGAAACAGTTATAAAAAAATATTTATTAGTCAGAGTTATTTTTTTTTCTTAAACACATCAGGCAAGACTTAAAGTAATTATCTAGGATTCTGGAATTAAGTAAATCATTTATAAGGAATAAATAAATCCCCTACAGATAAAAATAGTGTTCAAGTTGTTTTTGATTCTATTAAATTGCCCTTTCATTTTTCTAAACATTTCAGATAACTAATCTAGTTGTTTAGCTCTACTTTTCCACTCAGCTAGATGCTTAACTTAAGCATTTTGCCTAGGCATTCATCCTTTAGAAAATATTCATATGAGAAGTAAATAAATTAGTTAAAAAGCTTTCTAACTACAGAGCAGTTGCTTTTGAACGAGTCATTTCCAAATTTATTAAAACGTTTGATACATTTACCAACAAGGTCCTTCAGTACATCGTAATCATCTTTTAGTTGAGATCCATTTACTTTTCTGGCTTGTCAAAGATATCCACATGTCTCTGTTAATGCAAGGTAATGCTTTGCTTATTTTCTCTTAACAACAAATTTCTGTTTTGCCACCACTCTCTGAAATCCTTGAAAGAGCGTTTTCATCTTAGCAAACCACACGCTTTCATTCTTTTAACCTTTTAAACTCAGAACAGTATGATTTCTGGGAAAGGCATCATTACTTTATACTGCGATTTGCCTCATTAATTATATTCTCACTAATATGGAAACATTTATCAAGTAATAATTAATGAGAATAATAATAAGAAAAACAAACTGATAATTTGTACATAACTTACTAAAGCTTTTAACTCTGAACATCGCTGACTTTTTATAGGTGCTTAACTAGATAAACATTTATCTATATATCTTAACTGGCTATAAAGATTTGTCAGTCAGTGTTGTTTCAAATTCAACACAGAAGCACTTAACTTCAATCACAGCATATCAGTCTTGGTGTTCCTTAAAGCTCTGTTCTCAGTTCTCTGTTCTTCTATTTTTATTAGATATTTTAGAACCAGTCTTCCACACATGCCTGTCTTGTTCTACACAGACAAAATGTGTTATTTGGTTATCCAGTTCATCATTCTCATGTATAAACTATGCTGTAGAAACATACATTAACAACATTCCCTAAGGCTTGACTTTAAATGTAAAAAAGACTGAGGTTATGATATTTGGCACAGACAAATGCTGTCTGTAGTTCCAAATCTCCATCATGGTAGGTTTCACGTGTTCAAATGTCAAAGCATCCAACTTCATCAGCAACTTATTTTTGTTTTCCACCTTTAGTATATATTGAAGTAAAATCAGACACAACATAGCTAAATGGAATAAACCAGCACTTTTGTTAAAACAAGACTAAAAGCCATTAATGGAAAAAGTATGTTTAGTACTCATTGATAGTCACATTTGCAGTCCTGATCACAATTACTTAGCTAATGACACACTGACACCATTTGTCAAAAAAAGGGAGAAGCATCTGAGTTTGAACCCTGGCTCACCTGTACTCTGACGGAGAACTCACTGCTCTTAGACCCTGTGTCACACAGAAATCAAGGCAGTAGGTGTATTTTCCACACGCAGTACTGTCCAGAGTGCTGATGGCCACACATCACCACAAGGCCTGTTTGAATGAAGGAGGGCATTATACATTAAAATTTTCACTGGTTTCTTTATGCAGAGAACCATATTTGCTCAGCACTTAACATCAGGCAAATGGGGAAGACAAGGCCGACAGTTATTTATGTAATAAACCTTTGCCCCTAAAATTTTCCAGACAGACTACAGCATGCACTTCATACTAGCTGCCAGCAATTTCTCCCATAACATATCTTGCAAGCAAGACACATCAAACATTAAAAAAAAAACAGGTGCATTTTGCAGTTAACCCCAATCAGGTCAGTTACTTTATGTCCCTATGTGTGCATAGCTTATCAATGAGCACCAGTGTTCACTACTACCTCACAAGTCCAAGTTGAATTCCTGAAATTCGAATCACGCATGCATTAATACTTTGCCATCATCTGCACAAATCTGCTTCTTGGTGATGCACTTTGAGAAAAGGTGTGTAGCATGTCTAACTCTGATAACTGAACCGTAATCCTCCAATACATGGAAATGCATTCATTTACACACAGAATAGCAGTAACGTGTGTGTTTGACTGAGCACATACTTTCTGATATTCATGTGTACCTTGCAGTAATGCACTTGCAAATCATATATTTGTACTTAGGCCATTGTCAAATAGACTTCAGAATTACATAGCCTAACTGTATTTCTACATTTGGTATGGGTTTGTAGTGAAAGTGGACATTGTTCATGCATGATCATATCCTACTGATACTGTCAGTAACTTGTATTAATGTAGACATACCTTCATCCAAATATGAAGACACATAACTCCATCATTGCACTACTGGTGTTCAACAATGCACATGTCTGCCTCACTTCTGCAGTATGCATTTGTGACACCCCTGCACTGGCCCAGTAATCAAGGAGCCTCAATCCTCACCACTAGCACCAGTGAGGGATGTCCACATTGAGAGGATGACAAGTACATACACAGTAAAGTACAATTTCCCTTATGAGCACACAGAGATCACAGTCAGTCTGGGGCTGGTTTCTCCCTCTTTCTCCAGTTCCCTAATTAGACTCCCCACTGGCACAAGCTATAGAGTTGACTCCTTAGCCAGGGATCCAAGCCACATCCTCCCAGCACTCTCTCTGTCCAACCAGTACTTTGTGTCCCTGCCCAAGTAGCTGACACACACACACACACACACACACACACACACACACACACACACACACACACACACACACACACACACACACACACACACACACACACACACACACACACACACACACACACACACACACACACACACACACACACTTTGAGATTTGATTTATACATTCGCACACACCTGGGAAAGTCTGGCACAGGCTTACTAGCTATGCTCCCTTCTGCCAAGACTATAAGGCAGTTAGCACTGCCACAAAAACCCCTTACAGTTACTTTAAGGTCTTTCCCAATTGGTGACCAATCTTACTGTGTAATGTTACTATTATCCAAATGGTAAGTGTGACCAACAGCAAGGCTATTGGAGTGGCCTATACAGTGTCACCAAATACATATGAAAGTACTCGAAGAACTTAAATATCTCTAAACAAACCAGCCACAATTAAAAGGTTTAAATATGTTTAATAATAAATAATAAAAGAACAAGACAATACTCAATAACTCAGCACAGTGACTACAGAGTTCAGAATCAGATGAATATTTTAAAACAACATTGCAGGACAGTCTGAAATAAATACAGAAAACATCTAAACTAATTTTCACTATATTCCTATCTATATCTAAAAGAAATTGCTTTAATATACTTACTCACTATTAGCAAGGCAAGTGCTGATGAGAGGATGTTGTCAAAGACAAATACAAATTGCACAGATTCACTCTCTGGGATAGAGCTGAAAATAATAATACACATTACTGCTGTGTTAGCCAGGATGACATCACTCTTTGTCTCCTGCCTTCAGTTCCCAGGCTAACAGAAACTTACAATTTAGCACCTCTGTGTCAGAGGTACATATCTCTCAGAAGGTTGCCTAGAACTGGAAGTCGTAAACCAGTTAAGCACATTTACACTTGAAACCTTGTAATTATTTTTGTTTCCAGACAATAGGAAACCCTCTAGCTTTAGACATTCTGTCTGCTTGCTGCACTGAAACTAACTTTTTATAGCCTATCATAAAACACTTTTAACTTATTTTCCTGAGGTTTTGCAAGTTAACTCTGTATGTTCCAGCTTCGGCTATTAATATGGTTTATATACATTTCTGATTTTTTTCCAACAGGGTATACTGTGGTTACATTTTTGAAGCTCAGTACACAACATACAGTTCAGCACACACTTCTGTGCCAGTTGTTTAATATCCTCATAACATATAGTTCTCTTACATTTGCAAGACAAGCGCACAAATCATATTAATATTCACAAATGACATATGATTATTTATAAAATTCTAGATAACTGGGCTGGCAGTGTCACATTTTTATATAAATCATATTAATATTTTCAAGTGACATATAATTATTTACAAAATACAAGCTAGCTGAGCTGTCAGCAATTCAGTTTGTCAGAGCATTCATGACAGCTTATTGTGGTCACACAATAATATCACAAATCCTGGCTTTGCACCCAAGTCTCATAACAGTATATGTTATCTGCAATACTATTATCCTTGGTTTACCATCAAAATTGCAAATGAAGGTTTGACGACCACAGGATGTCTAAATTTGGTTGGCTGAATCAGTTTTGTCGAACCTTCATTTGTGTAAGTCCTGGTTCAGTGAATGCACTGTGCATTTGCACATATGTGGTTGACCTTATAACAAGAGATCTTGGTTCAGTGCGTAGCAGGAAATGTGCCCTTTTCCCCACAGCAGTACAATCTAAGAGTTGGAATATGTAATATGCAGATGATGTTGGGGGTGCAGGGGGGCTTGCTCCCCTGCATAATATTTACATCACATGATGTGCAGTCTCTGACTGAAGACTATGGATGTTGTGAAAGGTCGAATTCGGTTAAGGAGATGTGTTTGTGACATTCTAACCTTTTCGACATTCCGTTTCGAACATGTGGGTTGATATTTCAGGTAGGAATTTATTTTAAACATCAATTATTTGATAGTAAACCATTATCCTCCATAAGGTCAGACTTCTGTGTTGGCATGAGCATTAAGTAATGTGTTCAATGGCTTGTGCAACTAGATAGGGAGGGGGATATAATCTCATAAATGTCAACTTTTATTTATTTAACATTTGTTTACCGGGAAAGTCTGGCTTGGAACAAAGCCAATTTTCAGTAGATGCCCTGGGAGAAATGCTCCAGATGCTTATTTTTGTAACATGGGAGGAAACCAGATCACCTGGAGGAAACCCACATGAATGCAGGGAAAACATGTAGACTCCACACAGAAGGCACCCCAACCAAGAATCAAACTGGAGAACCTTTTGCTGTGAGGTGACAACATTAACTGCTGCACCACTGCACCATCAACCTGAATGTGTGCATATGTCCATGTCTGTAGGTTTGTATGTATTCAGATAAACATGAGTCCAGGTCCTGCTGCCCTCACTCAAGTAGCATTCAGAAGACGTTTTTACACTGCTACATGACTCCACAGTAATTTCACACAACCCTACCAATGTTCTCTTCTCAGCATACACTGATAATGGCATACACTATATAAAAATGCACTTTGAGAGTGTTTAAATCAGACTTCTGTAGTAGTGCCTGCATTAAGTACTGTGTTTTCTAGCTTGTGTAGCTAGATAGGTAGGGGTTCTAATCTCAGAGCAATCAACTCGGGTTTTGTGTTTCTTTGTTCAAATATCAGTCTGGAGTCAATTTTACACCAGGATGTGAGTCCACAGCTGTGTCTGACCCTCTTCCCAATATTTTTTTCTGAGCATAAACTGATGATGTAATCCTCTATAAAGTGCACTCTGACAGTGCTAAAGTCAGACTTCTGTGGTTGTTAGCATTAAGTATTGTGTTCTCTAGTTTGTGTAACTAGATAAGTAAGGGTTCTAAGCTCACAGCAGTCAACTTCTGTGTGTGTGTGTGTGTGTGTGTGTGTGTGTGTGTGTGTGTGTGTGTGTGTGTGTGTGTGTGTGTGTGTGTGTGTGTGTGTGTGTATGTATGTGTGTGTGTGTGTGTGTGTGTGTGTGTGTGTGTGTGTGTGTGTGTGTGTGTGTGTGTGTGTGTGTGTGTGTGTGTGTGTGTGTGTGTGTGTCTTCCATTAACTATCACTCTGGAGGCAATTTTACATCAGAGTGTGACTCCACAGCTATGTCAGACACTCCTCTCAACATCAAATATCTTGGAAAAGAGCTTTAACAGATTGTGTACAGGGGTCAAACCCAGATATATAAAATCTATCCAACAAAAAGAATGTAACACAATACATCATGATATCTCAGTTTCTAGTAAAGAAAATATTTATTTTGTTACTACTTATGGTAGTTTTACCAAACAGTTCCTTGATATTGTTAACCAATATTGGCTTTATTTCTGTTCACTCAGAAATGTTCAAGAATGGCTTGATATAAATATGAAGTTTTCTTATCGTAAAGGCAGGAGTATAAAAGATTTTCTTGTAAGATCTAGGGTTAAGATGCCTGTATTACAAATATACATGGAACCTGTTAAAATTGGGACTTCTCCATGTGGGAGATGTAAGGCTTGTCAGCATATTGTACCCAATTTCAATTTTATTAATAATGTTAAATTTGAGAGTCGGGGTACATTTAATTGCAATTCTGAGGGTGTTATTTATGCTCTAAAATGCCCCTGTAATAAATTTTACATCGAAACAAAGAGGCCCTTTAAAAAGATTTTGGAGCATTTAAGAGACATTAAAAATGGCAAAGAAGACAGTCCAGTTGCATCACATTTTTTGGAAGCACATAACAAATGTAATGAGGGCTTGAAAGGAACTATTTTAGAACAAGTTTGTGTTTCGATGTATAGTGATACTGATGTTAAAACTAGATTAGTGCAGAAAGAAACTGTATATATTTTAAAATTTAAAACTATGTTTCCTTTTGGGCTTAATGAAGAGCTCAACTGGAGAACATTAGTTTGCTGAATTGTTGTACTAATTGATTAATTATGTAATTGTTTTATTTGCTATGTATATAAGTTGTTGCTGCATGCAAGTGTTTTATTCTCCTTGAAGGCTTCGTCAGAGATACAGATTTTGTGCTTTTAATAAATCCTGGTGGAACTTGTTCCTGTTGTTTGTTACTACTTTTTTGGCTCCTGTTGTTCCAACCTTAACTCCTCTCAACATCTTCTCAACATACTCTGTAAAGTACATTCTGACACTGCTAAAGTCAGACTTCTGTCATAGTGCTACTCCTACACTGTATGGAATGCAGCTTGTATACCATCGAGATAGGGTGTTTGAATCTAACCACAGTCAATTGGTGTGTTTGTGGGTTGGTGGTATATTACAGTAATGTATGATGTTTAGAATCTCTTCTCATTTGTCTCCTACTCAGGAGAAGCTTTTACATGTCTCCCTAAATCCACCATCCTCTTTTTCCCTCTGTCCATATAACATCCTTTCTGTGGAACATTGAGAAAGATGCATACACACATCATGAAGTAGAGCCCCTCCATGACCATCTACAAGCCATCTACCGACCCCTGGATGCGCAATTGCTAATTCACTCATGGGGTGTGGCCCATGTCACATATAGACATAGGCAGTCTGTAATAAAATTAAACACATACACACATATCTCTGCTATCTTCCCTCAACTACAGATAGTGATTTGGATTTAAATGGGATAATAATAGCTAGGATTGTATGGGCTCTTGATCATTAGCCTAGTAATATCATATGATCCTACAAATATTGCACGTCAATTATTTTGTCATCCAGCTGTGCTATGTCGAGGTGTAGATGTACTGTAGCCCTACAACAGCATATTCCAACCTGGGAACTGAGCTACTGCATTGTTATCAACTGCTGCCATTTGGTTATATGTTCCTTCCATAACAGTAGTAGTAATATGCCTCCTGAGGACTGGGGACATGGGTGTGTATACTGTTGTCTTTCTGAGGCATGTGTTCTGATAGTGGAATATATTCACATTCTACACAGTTTTCATTCAACAATCACAGTGACAGCTGCAGTATGTCCCAAGTATGCATGTATATACTATTATCTGTAAATGTTATCTTACATACAACAATATTACATCATAGTACTTACATGGACACATATGCCTGGGTTCATCAACATGTTGAAATGCTGTTATACTAACAAATATGTGACAGTTTCAGAATCACTTGCAACCATGCCAAATTCACTGTATGCAGTATTTTGTTGCTGTTCATAATGATTATACAGTTGGTCCCTAGCAGCATTGTGTGACTGTCAGCATTTGTGTTATTAACTGTTCTGCATGAACCACATCCTCCTCAGTTGTAATGTGTCCTTATATGGTGTCAGAGCCCTCATCCACACATTTCCAATAATAAACATATAGGCATATAATGTACAACTGATGTAATGCCATGACAGAGGTAGAGTTGTACAACTGTGTTAAGAATTTCACTGTGCCACATGTGATTCATACCCAAGGTTTTATTAGGAGGTAATGTACAGCTTGAACTCCAGCACAGGTACTATAGTGTGACTTTACTGCATCACAGATGTACCACTACATCACATCAGTATTACCACTTGATCATTTGCATGAACACATATGGATGTGTGTTAGGATTTCATGGCAGTATAACATTTTCACTGACAATGTCAGGGAGACAGTGATTATGTGGCATATGTGTAAAGGTTTGACATGTACTTATAGATTGTGCCCCATGTATTGTTTGGTATGTGTACAATATTACAGTGACAGCTTCCTTGATCATTGACATTTGACTTTGCACGGTTGTAATTTCTGTGCACATGGGCATAGTTGCATTGCCATCAGTTTCACATATTGCTGTATCATTCATTATAACAGATCCCTTCTTAATTCACACATCAATTGCAGATGCTTCAGAAAATATCCATTGGTATTACATGTGTCAGATGTATGCAAAACACAGCTGTGTGTAAATAATCCACTCATAATAGTGTGGTGCCAGAATGTGTTGTTATCCATATGGTCGATACCTATGTTAGGCAGGGATGATTTAGCCAAGTGTAAACATTTGGCACAATGAGCTCTTACATATTTGGCAGGCTATACAGAACTATTCTCTGTGATGCATACCCATTAGGATTTGACAGTGCAGACTTCCCTTTCAAGCTGTTCTACTAGATGCTTTTGTGATACATCTTTCTGTTTTGCACCCAGTAAATACACAGCTCAGGGACAACATTGATGGCCTGTGTTTGATTCTTGTTGGGGGGGGGGGCTTGTGGATTATGTGTCATGCAAACCTCTCAACTAGCTATGACTGCCCCAATTTCAAATCCAGGTTTAACACTCTCCCTCTTAATCCTTCCAAAAAGTGGTCACTTTTGGGAAAGGGATGGTGAATTCCCCTTATAATATACTGACAATCATTACAGTTGTACATGTCTGTTCCTGAAGAGCATGTATAATAAGTTACAATCACTGCTGCAGATTACTGGTCATAATATTTTAAAAGTATCCATGATTATGTCTGTTTCTTTCTACATTTGTCCAGGAGTATGTTGCTACATGTACTTGATAGTTTTAAACTTATGGTGACATGTCAGTAATTTTGTAGATCTTCAGAGTATGTACATACCCCCTTTTGTATATACTGCCCTTGTTAAGTGTGTTCTTCAGTGAGCATGTCAGTGATGTGTATATCACAACCATTCACCTCCATTAACATATAACCTTGTGTGACCGTCACATACATACTATCATGTATTTTCGTATCATAATATAACTACGCAGGAGGTGGAAACAGCAGTGTGTACTGTGCTATATACATATCTGCTTAATTCTATGCTACTGTCTTGTCTTGGAAGTGTACATACATTCACATATCCTATCTTAGGGATATGTCCATATTTGTTGTGCCCTCTTCCTCTTTATTCATTCATATCATTTATATCTGTGCACATTTTCATCAGAACACTTTCTCAGTGTACCATTCCTTGTAGTTGCCCTTGCCATTTACCCTCACCCTCCATTATTTAATTCTGCAAATAATTATTTTACTGTACACTGCACTCAGTACACTTTACTGTACTGTGTTATTACTGCTGTTATTGCAGAATTTTCACCCCTCGTGGCCATTGCGGCTGTTCATGTGATCTCATGGAGCAGGTTTGCTTGTAGGCAAACATTAATGCTTCTTTTTTCGGTGCTCTTGTTGCTCTGCAAGGCTTTCTGGCCAACAGCACTGTTGCTGCCATGAAACTTTGCTTATATTAGTGTATGCGCAATGAGCAGCGTGCCTATGCAATTAGCATTGCTGCTCATCGTGGTAACACATAAGCTTCATGTAGGCTTCACGCAAAGCCTACATGGAGTTTATTGAATCACTGTGACTGAGTTCAGTTTATGTGGAAGGAAGTACCTCCATTTTCAGCTGCTTTACATTTGTTTCTGGCAATATTAATTAGTGTTTGATCAAAGGTTGCACTTGTGAACAGTACAATCTACTGTTGACTTAAGGAGTATGTAACAGAGATTAAATGTCTTTAAGGGATTCTCTTAAGTAAGCAAATATAATTATCTATAGGTTTAACATAAAACATATACCTGCTAGAGGTGGAAACAAACGTTGTTGCTGCACTCTTATCACTTCCTTCTAATGTATTCGCAAAAAAACACAGGTACAAATATATTAGGGGACGTTGAGTGCAGTTTACCAGTTAGACCTAGAGGGAAACATATGAATCTGTTGTATATTATAGACACACACACACACACACACACACACACACACACACACACACACACACACACACACACACACACTTAGTTATAATTCATCAGAAGGGAGAATTTCTGAAACATGATGCAAGCAAACAGCAAGCCAGTAGTCTGCACACTGTTGCAGGCCTTAGCCAATAACCAAAGGTCAGAATCAAACTTTGTACATTGTATCTGTGAGGAAAAGGCCTTAATTATTATACCAACACCTGAGTAACTGAATTTTTAAAAGAAATGTCAGAGAGAAAATCACTTTAAAATACTGGCATCTGATTCTAATACCTACAAAATTATTCTCATTTTAATATATTTATTTATATTTGTTAACCATAAACATCCAAATCTGAAGTCACAATTTCTGCAGAGTTCTGGAAAGACAACTCCAAGACAAAGACAGTGGTATATAATTGATGACAACAGAAGCAGTTTTAAAATAAAGCACCATAGCATATATTACAGAATCATAAAATTAAGTAGATATAAAAATCAACAAGAATTATGCCTTATCATAACAGATACAAACTAATAACAATACCTGAGCATTAGAAACATTTTTAAATATCAGTAAACAATTGGTCATGCACAGAGTGGGGACAATAATCTAGAGACTCACTGAGCATGAGCAGGTAAACCTAAAAAAAATCAACTGCCTGCTCAGTATGCTAATGAAAGTATAATCAGGTGTTAATGAGCAAAATTATCAAAATGCTGACACTTACAAAAAAATTATTATAAACAACACATAGGAGAAATGCAGATGTAAATATAAACCACAACCAAAGGCACTTGCTCCTATTTTAATGATCATAGCAAACACCTGGAGTTGCATCATACAAATAGTGTAAACATATACAGGGCAGCTGCCACATTAGTACATCTGTATATGCAAAAATCTGAACTTGCCACTGGTAGTCATTGTATTGCGCATCATTACTCTCAGTGGTGTAGTGTCATTCATCGACACCTAAGATTTCATTCTCTCCATGACACTGAAATTGTGGACTGATATCATGTGGATACAGTCACCATGCAGAACTTAGTCAATCATTGCTGTCCTCACATGCATGGGATGCATGGAGAACCTGTTTGTGTGGATATCAAGGTATTTGACTTTGCAAATACTAACTACACGGACCTTTCACTGGCCAACCATGAACATTTATTTATTTATTTATTTGACATTGGTTAACCGGGATAGTCCAATTGTATGAAAAAGCCCACTTTCAGTAGAGACCTGGGGAGTAAAGCTCTACAGATAATTTTACAATGTTTAGAGAAGAAAAGCAAAGTTATAAACATATTAGAATTATGTACATCATGAGGAGACATATCAATATCATAAGAATTATAAACTGTATCATATATTACAAAATACAGTGAAAAATTAAATTAAATTAGATTACAGCAAAAAAAAAAAAAAAAACAGGATACTTCCATAAAAAAAATGAAAAGTCCATACAAAGAAGCTGGAATAGCACCTCTCTGCTTACGTCTTCATACAGGATTGAGACAAAGCCACAAGTAGTAAAAACAAGATTTTATTATGGAATAAAAACAGCAAATAAATACCAATAAAATACTGATAAGCGCTTTCATCCCGAATCTTCAGAACTTCATCAAGTTCTGAAGAATCTGGACAAAAGTGCTGATCAGTATTTTATTGGCATTTATTTGCTGTTTTTACTCCATAATAAAATCTCGTTTTTACTACTTGGAGCTTTGTCTCAATCCTGTATGAAGACATAAGCGGAGAAATGCTATTCCAGCTTCTTTGTATGGACTTTTCATTTTTTAATTAGATTACATTATTATAGAGATTAAGTAGATCTAGATAGAATAAGTAAAGACAAGGATAAAAGAGCAACGAGAAGGTTAAGTGCAGTATGGTGGAGGAGAAATAGAATATGGTTGGAGAAAGTAGAGAGAGGAGGAAAAAGACATGATAGTACATTAGAAGGGAGATTTACTAGATAATAAGCTAGAAGGGGAAAAGGTGAATAACAGGAGAGTGGAGAAAGAAGAAAGAAGAGAAGGGATGAGGTACAGTAGGAGAAAAATGTTAGGTAGGTGGAAGAAAGGAGAAAAATAAGGCAGGAGTGAGAAGTAAGGTTAGTACCTGAGAATGTATAGGTGGGATTTTAAAGCAGAGGAGGAGGTAGAGGAAATGAGTAAGTATGAGGGTTGGATATAGTGGATGTAATATGCTAATACAGGTATAAAGGGTGAATATATCACAGGTATCGGCCTCAAGGATACTCCACCAGGTCCTTAGTGGCATGTTACAGCATGTGGGGAAACATATGTGATTTCCATGTACCACAGAGAAGAATGAGCAGCAAAACTATGCAGACTTTTTATCACATAGCCTACTTCCTTAAGGTACTTGGAGCCATAGAATGTACCCATATTGTACTAAAAACCCTACTGGGTGAACAGGATCAAAAATATATTAACAGTAAGGGTTTCTCTTTGTCAACTGCTATATTGTCTATAATGCACAGGGTACAAAATACAATGTGTCTGCAGGCCACCCAAGTAGCATGAATGACTCCCACACCTGACATACATGAGACATAACAACAGTATCTGTTGAGTAATTTCACTGTGGGTCATCTTATTGGTAATGACAGATATGCATTTTAGCCATGGTTAATGACACCTATCACAAATGCCCAGAACATGGCAGACAATGGCTACAACTATGCTTTATCACAAACCTGGGTTATTACTGAACACATGTTTGGCCTGCTGAAGGATCAGTTTAGCAAGTTGGATCTATCAAGGGGTGTCCTGCAGTATTATCATGTCATATACAGTAAGATAGTCTCTTTTTGCACTGTGTCACTCTGAAGCCATGGGTAATTCCAGGCTAACACAAAAGCAATTATGAAACCAGGGATAATGCCCAGCAAAACAAATCAGCTAAAATGTATTTTCTTCTTCTTCTTCCTTTTCTTTAGTTCATTTGCAATGAGAATGTTCTTCTCTTTGCTGGAGGAATGTTTGTCTTTTGTCTTCCTGAATACCAAAGAATGGAATGTCTGTGAAGTGTGATGGCTCCTGAATACCAAAGAATGGAATGTCTGTGAAGTGTGATGGCTCTCCAGAACTGATGCCTCCTTTTGTTAGTGCAACAAAAGATAAAAGTTCTGAAACTGTCCTCCCAGTGGGACGTAATTGCTGATAGACTTAAGACACCAGGGTAGACTCAAGAGAAGCAGACACGAAAGTATATTTGCATTCCTTACAGTTGATATGACAAATAAAGAACTACTCTAGCTACTTGCTTTCTCTGGCCTAGATACTTGCTTTATCTGGCAAGAGGATGAGGATGTCTTAGTCATTGGTGTCTTGGGAAAAAAACTGTGCCTGAAGGGAAGTTGTCATTACAGAAGATTTTGATGCTGATTGTTTGTGTGGAGCCATCTGTGAGTAATAGACATTAATTTATCTAGGGTCAGTATTTCTGTCTTGTTTATGTGGAACCATCTGTGAGTGCTAGATATTAATTTATTGAGGTTACCATTTCTGTAGTAAGCTATGTCCACAAACTTAAACATCTGTAGCTTTGACTTCTGTGTCTGCATTCTATCTATTGTATTGCCTTTTATTTAATTATTTGCATGTGCCAACCTACATAATTTTCCTCTATATTATACTATTTTCTTTGTCATTTAAGTAAACTTCATTTCTTTTAATCTTTAATATCTTATGACTGGCATCTATTTATTTGTTTAATAAAAATAATGCGTATGCAATGTTATTTATCTGCAAAGAGAGTAATCATTATTTATACTGTTAGTAAGCAACATGAGTGTCACGTGTCTTCTATTAGACTGTTTAAGACCTACTACCAGTGAAAAGAATATTAATTGGTGTCCTTCATATTTGGCTTGATTGAAGCGCAACCAGTAATTTTGTGTGGTCTTTGGATCTAAACCTCAAAGTGGTGGCAGTGCTTCCATACTTTCCATGCCAGAAAGAAAGCTGTGGGGAATTGGAGAACACTGATGGTCTTTCCTGGGGGTTCTGTGTGCATGCACACATGTGTATGTGTGTGTGTTTCTTTGAAAAAATAATTTGTGTCAAAGACAAGAGTGCAGTAACATATAAACAACAATAAAATAGTACAATGGTTGCATACTGCTTTGGATGCATAGTAAATCCAAAGTATTAATTTACAATATATGCAAAAGTTTCAAAAGATTTGAGAAATCAGAGTAAAATAAATTAGAGATGTTAAAAAGAGTGATGGATCTTACTGGTTGAGATAGAATGAAGACGCATTAAACAAGACTTAAGTAATGTGACCCGAGGGGTATCAGGTAAATTCTGCTTGATTAACTAAATGTGATTATTAGAGAACAAAACCCAAAAAAAGAGGATAAGTCTTTCATTTCAGGAGGGAAAGAATCTGACAGTCTGGACCAGAGAAATGAGAATGCATGCTGCAAAATATGTAGCTTGGAGCATATGATTTGTGTTTAAGAACCTAAGTGCTTCAATTTTCTTAAGTTGTATATGGAGTTATGTCTTATTATATTTCAGGTTAAAGGAGGGAAGAGTATGTTCATGTAGGAGTTTGAACAGTTGTGATCCTAGAAGCACGTCTGCTCGTTAGTAAATTGAGAGTAAGATATTCTTTTTTAGTGTTATAAAGTGAAGTTCATTTCTTCGGGAGTATTTATAAATCTAAATATTGTGTTTTAGTCTCTGAATAGTGTTGGAGATTTTAGTAGAGGTTGCAGATGCAAGAATGAGATTGAATTTGAGTTGATGGAGTAGTATTGCTTTCTCTATTACAGATCTCAGGGAATATGAGAAAAAAATGGGATGTTTTATACCGATAAAAGAAGGAATTATTTTTTACGTGTATTATCAAGATGTAGGTGGAAGTTGAGTGGGCATCTAACCAGACACCAATATGCTTGAAAGAGAAATGTTATTTTTAGGGATGGTTGTTGTGATTATATATTATTAAAGTTTTCTTGGATCTGCTTTAATCAAGCTGAAAATTATTATTTTTTTTAAATAAAGGGTCCCTGGAAGACATTAGTTCACTGAGACAGAGAGAGAGTGTGAGAGAGAGAGAGAGAGAGAGAGAGAGAGGGAGGAGAGAATGATGTGCAATGGACACAGGAGTTTTTAGCCAAAGTCTCAGCTTTGCAATTGGCCTATGTGCAGTCTAATTTGGTTTTGGAAGTTGAAATTCCATACCCAGAAAAGCAGTGCATATCTATTTATACTCTTGAGCTAGATTGCACTTTGTAAACCAGTTATTGAAACAGACTTGTATGCAAATTCTTGCTGTTACTTCACCCTTGGTTGGCAGTGCTGGTACTCAAACTACATCAGAGTCATCCATCTTGACATTAGTGGGTGACATCCTGCCACTTGGGTGTCCCATTAGTTGTAGTGGTACAATTGTACAATCACAGTTCTATAACATCATTCTACTCACATAGCAGGATCGGGGCAGACAAGCTCAGAAGGAAGAACTCCTAGGTCTGGCACTGGAGGGGGAGTTGATGAGCAACATGTGGGGAATCCAGCAGAAGGAGAGAACTACACCAATGCAAGGTGGCCCAGTATGCTGTGGCTCTGGGTATGGGTCTATATCTTTTTCATAACTATTAGATAGAATAAATCAGCAAACAGACAAGAAAACTGGTGTATGCAAACCTTAACTCAGGCTGTGCTAATTCATTCACAGACTGTCCATACAAAAGTGACATAGTACAGAAGATAGGGCACAAGCATCATTATATGCACAGGTTAAGGAAGGCCACAATGTGAAGTGTCATCACCATTCTAGCTTTACATTTTACATCCCTAACAGGTCCCTTAGGTCAGAGAATCAGCAACTTCTTCAGGTTCACAAACCTAACCTGCCACCAGGCCAACTCCTTTTCTCCTGCTCTTTAGCCAAGAACTGGAACGCCCTCCTTTTATCTATCAGAACAATCCAAAATCCTGCCCAATTTAAAACCTCTCTCCACACTTGCCTATCTTCCACCTGCAACTGCCCCTGCACTCAGCCACCTTGAAAACCTATCTCAGGCCCTCCACTGGTCCAATTAAGTAATCCTACAAGTTAGCACTATTAAACCATAAGCACTACTTACTCTTATACTCTCTACGATTACCCTGTCCTCTATTGGTCCATCTTAAATTCAGTTTCCCTATATTACTCTAGCATGTCCAAAGGTCAGTCAATGGTTTCCTCTCCAGTCCAGCTGGTGAATCTGGGAATTTTGAGGCAATGTTACAACTGTCTCATGTACACGGACAACCCTCTCCTCCTCCAAACAGGTTCAAATATATGTGAGAGATGCAACTATTTAGCCAAACTGGAGGCTGAGCTCTCTCATCTCAAAACTGGTGTAACCAGTCAGGAGGAGAAGGTAACCTCACACAACACAATTCCAGTATCACATAGTCCCACCACATCAGCGAACCAAACACATAAATACACAAAAACATACTCGGAGGCTCTAAATAAAAATCTACCTAAGCAACAGAGACCTCCAAAGCAGACATCCAAGCAAACGCTACCTCAAAACAAAACACACACAACACATAGCCCACAAAGTCAGTGTGCCAAGCAGCCACAGCCCTTAAGTCTGAATAACACACCTGATACTTTTGTAATAGGTGACTCTATTGTCAGACACACTGACGTCCCGCTCACCAGGCTGAATAAAGAGAAGGTCATGGTGAGCTGCCTGTCGGGTGCTAGGATCCGCCACATAACGCAAGCACTCAGGTCACTCCAAAGCAAATACAAATATGACTCAGTCATTGTACATGCTGGTGTGAATGACCTGAGACGTACCTCCCTGGACTACATGAAAAGAGACATAGAGGAGCTCTCTGATCATGTAGCCCAGGCTGGTATGACCCTGACCTTGAGCAGCATCTTACCCTCACCTAGAATGATGCCACAGTACAAAGACAAAATGATCGATTTTAACAAACTGGCTAATATTTTGGTGTCATTCAAAGGGGATACAGTGTCTGTCAGCCTGGGATGACACGCTCGACAAGCCACGTTGCTTCACTAGGGACGGCTTGCACCTGTCACCACTGGGCTTTCGGATATTGGCAAAGGCTCTTGCCACCCCCATAGTGCCTTTTTTAGGCAAGGCTCAAAAGTCAAATCTACCCCCATAGACAGCACAAGGAACAAGAAACTAAGGGTAATGCTGCTAAATGCCAGAAGTCTTAACCTCAAGATGCACGCACTCGAAGCTCTCCTCAGTATGGAGAACATCGATATCTGTGCAGTGACAGAAACCTGGTTCAAGGCTCCAGAGAGCACCCCAGCACTACCAGGCTATACCTCATATCATGCTTTTCGGCCCTAAAACCCGGACCGAACCACAAAAGGAGGGGGAGTTTCCATATTTATCAAGGATATCCACACCTCCAGGTTAGTGGCATTGCACGGCATCGGAGACCATCCATGTGCAACTAACAGTGGGCAAGACTGCTTTTCAGTTTATAGCATCCTACAGACCACCCTCTCAAAGTCAGGAATCCCACTCGGCTTTCCTGAAAACATTGGAGAACATGAAGATCTCTCCGAACATCATTATATTGGGCTTCTTCAACTACCCAAACATTGACTGGGAGCACTACTCAAGCCCCAGCACCTTAGCCCAAAGGTTCCTGGAAATTATAAACTCAAATGCTATGGAACAACTAGTCACCACTCTCACAAGAGGGGACAACATACTAGACCTGATCATTACCAACATGGGGACTCTATGCTCCACACCAGAAGTATATCCCTCATTGGTAAGATCAGACCATAAATTAATTTCACTGGATGTCCACATCCCGACCCCACCCCCAGCCCAGAAAACCACAGTGAAAAACTTCTCAAAAGTGAACTTCTCACTTCTCAAAACTGAAGTGGAATCCTTCAAGGCCCCAGGACCATTGGAAACTACGGCCCAAACTGCAGAATCCTATATAAACGCATTCTACGGACATCTCCAGGAATGCATGGATCATGCTATCCCAAACAAAACCAAGACCCAATCATCCAAAGGCAGGCGTCCAGTCTGGTGGACCCTGCCATAAATAAACTGTACAACAGAAGGAGGAAGCTACTACATGATAGAGCAAAATCCCTAATAGGGAAGGCATCTCTGATCAGTACTAGCAAAAAATTACGATCCCTCATAAAATCCTCCAAGGCCAGCTTCGAGAGAAAAATTGCACAGGACACCAAAGACAATCATAAGGCTTTTTCAGTTATGTTAGAAACCTGGGATGCAACTCCCAGACTTGTTCTGAGTTGATTCTAAACGACAAAAATACACTGAACCCACAGACATCGCCAATATCCTGGCAGACAGGTTCAGTGCAAACTTCTCCCCCCCTCCCCAAAAGAGCAAGTATCTATCCCAGCAGAGGGCTGCCTCCCAAACATCTCTGATGCTCAGGTGAAGGCTGCCCTCTCCAAAGCAAAAAACACTGCTTCCATGGGACCAGATGGCATCCCAGATTGCGTCCTACATGAACTCCAAGAGGAACTAATCCCTCAAATAAAACAGCAATACAATCTCAGCCTCACTACAGGATATGTGCCCACAGAATGGCATACAGCAACAGTGGTCCCACTCCACAAAGGTGGAGCCTCTACGGACCCTGGAAACTATCGCCCCATAAGCCTGACTAGCTTAGTCTCCAAGGCTATGGAGAGGATCATCATGGAGCTCATAAACAAAGACATTGGGGACCTACAGACACTAGATCCTACCCATTTCGTCTTTGTCAATGGCAGATCCTGCCTTTTGAACCTGGTTGACTTCTTCGAAACAGTCACCAAAGCCATAGATGAAGGGAAGCTGGTCCACACAGCCTATCTGGACCTTGCAAAGGCATTTGACACAATACCCCACTCGGGCATCATAGATAAGCTATCCAGCTTAAATATAAACCCCTATGTCACAAGATGGGTCGCAAACTGGCTCAAAGACAGAACCCACAGAGTGAGAGTTGCTGGAGCCATGTCAGACTCAAAACCGGTCACAAGTGGCGTCCCACAGGGTTCTGTCCTGGGACCATTCTTGTTCAGTATATACTTTTCCGAGGTACAGGCAAACGTGGGAGGACTATGGCTCACCAAGTTCGGAGACGACTGCAAACTGGGCGCCATAATCAACTCTCCAGCTGACACAAACATCCTTCAAAAAGGTCTCACAGAGACAGATATCTGGTGCCAGTGCCATGGTTTAAAGCTAAATGCCAAAAATGTATAGTCATACCCTTTGGCAAAAACAATGTGCCCACAAATTACCACATAGGTGGAAACCCATTAAGTACAGAGAAAGTTATTAGGGACCTGGGGACCCAAGTTGATAGCAATCTCTCCTTTGAAAACCACATTGCCAAAGTGGTTAGAAAGACCTTCTACATAGCCCACCTCATCATGAAGGGTTTCACATCTAGATCAAGAGAGGTAATCATGCCCCTTTATTCATCCCTCATCAGGCCCATCATAGAATACAATGCCCCTTTTGGGATGTACCTTACCCGACACCTGCAGCAATTAGAAAGACCCCAAAAGTATCTCACCAAGAGGATCAAGGGTCTCAAACAGATGCCATATGCTGCTCGGTTAAAAACTCCAGCTCTACTCAGTTGCATACCGCCTACTTCGAGGCGATCTATGCCTGACATACAAAGCTATGTCAAATCCAGAATTAATGGACATGCTCCACCTCAGTAAATTTAAATCCCTTAGAGCCACATGCTCGAGGGACTTGAACCTCAGCACAGAAATAAATAGAACTTGCTGGAGGGACAGGTTCATAACCCAGAGGCTCCCTTCGCTCTGGAATAGAATTCCAGTTCATGTGAGGCAGAGCACCTCACTGAATCTCTTCAAGAAGAATCTCGATAGGTGGATGGGGTATTGTAGGTTTGTCCCAGGGATTACTCCCGTGTCACTATTAGACAGAGGCACAGTAAACTAAACCTTAAAAAGGGCACAGTATACTCAAATCAAGGGGTGGCGTAAGCCATACAGAATCGGGCTAGGCTTATAATTGCCTCAGGGCAGATAGCCTAGTATGAACCTATGAACCTATGAACCTATGAAATGACTCACTGCCCCTTACAGTGCTTGTATCTATAAACTCCATATGCAACACCATTAATTTGCTAAATGTGTTTTCAATCTCAGTAGTCCAATTTATTGTTAAAAGAATGCTATACCACCATTGTATAGTACTGTATATAATTTAATTTGTACTGAATGTGATTACAACTCTGTTATCACTACATTGTCAAGCAATGCTATGCTACCTATGTACATAATTCTATGTTGAATGTACTTTTTCTTGTAATGTGGAGCTTTTTTGCCTGGGCCTCCACTGAAAATGGACATTGCATGAGCCAGTGGACTTTCCCAATTACCAAACTGCAAATAATCGAATAAATGAATAAATAAATAAATCAGTGGAAAGTGTGTTTGTGTGCGTGTGTGCATGTGTGCGTGTGTGCGTGTGTGCGTGTGTGTGTGTGTGTGTGTGTGTGTGTGTGTGTGTGTGTGTGTGTGTGTGTGTGTGTGTGTGTGTGTGTGTGCATGTGCATGCATGTGTGTTGGTACATATAAATGTAACTTGGGTCTTGTGGATATCTGCCCCCAGGATATGTGTGCACAGACCATACAGGCACCCATCCACAGGAGCACCCTGGGAGGGTCTCAGGCATTACCCAGACCATTCTGCGGAAGAAGTGCTCCATGAACATGACAGGTGGCCCCTGCCATGAAGTAAC
Organism: Protopterus annectens; assembly: GCF_019279795.1. Taxonomy (NCBI): domain Eukaryota; kingdom Metazoa; phylum Chordata; order Ceratodontiformes; family Protopteridae; genus Protopterus; species Protopterus annectens. The sequence goes on from NC_056726.1 coordinate 35,833,329, forward strand.
TCACCTCAAGCATCCCACCATTGTAGACATCCATGTTGTATAGTTATTAACTATACACTGTCAGCAGAGTGGAAGTGGTGGCCCTGCATGTACCTGATCATGGCTACCCCCCCCCCCCATGGTGGCACTCACCACCAAAGACAGAATAGCTTTCAACTGTACAGATTTTCACAGAATGTCCAGATTTTTGCCTCATATTCTTGGTCTTTTCCTTATAAAATTTGTGGTTTTCTGGCAAATCACTGAGGATTGAAGTCACTAAATAACAGCATACATATATATTTCAGACTTCATATCCTTCATGAAATGCATGCTAACACAAATACTGCTATGCTAACAACTTTTTAAGTTTATTAGATCAATATTTAAATTATGACCCTATTTTTGGGTCTTTGTCCTCCATTATTTTAGGCTTTGCCCAGATTTTTGTGATAAGAGGTTTAGAGGCATGAGGGGCAATGGAAGACCAGCCAAGGAAAATGATGGTTTTGTGCATAAAGGCCCCTCCTTCTTGCAAACTTCCTACACCATATGTCTGTGATGTAATGCATGTGGCCTATGGACTCCCAGAGATCATTACACACAGCTTGTAAAGCACCTACCATCTCAGCAAAGACTGTGGTGTTGTTACCCTGTCTCCATGTCATAGCCCTGTACATGTGCTGGTTTGTAGCTATTAAGATGTCTAGCTTGGAGATGGATGTATACATGGGATATGCAGTCATTGGCACAGTATCCTTCTTTGTCTTCCCCCTTGTCAATGGAGCATTCAGCAACCATGAGGGACTGAACAGCAAGTTCCCTTCCCAAATAATCTGTCTGCTACCTATTATGTCTGTGGTGGGTTCCAAAGGCACAGACACTATGTCCCCTGACTTGGGTGGGAATATGGCCACCACATTGCCAGTGTCCAACACTGACACCATGACTTCTGGCTATACCAGTTTTGGCTGCTTTCATTGTTAGAGCCTGACACGTGTCTGACATTAGGAAGAAGTTTATCCACAATGAAGGAACCAGATAAAACTTCACCTTTGAGGACCCCAAATCACAGTAAGTAAGATCCATCATCATTACCTGCATCCCAGTGAGTAAATAAATACTGTGTTATATACTGAGAGGAGAGAATACTAGGTAACATATGTCATGCTGGTGGTCTCTGAGTCAGAAGTCATGCCTCACCTGATATATCTCCAGTGCATATTCTGAGTAGCTAGTCTAGGTCAGCATTTATATCCATGACTCTACATTCGTGTCCTGATGTGTCAGAACCTCCATATAGAAATGTGTGGAGCTCTTCCACCTCTGTTAAAAGTGGGTTGCCTGATGGTCCACCTTCCATTGCTCTTAGCTCCTGTGTTATGCGGACAATACAAGTTTTAACAACAATAATCATGTTGGTGGCCTGGTGTTTCACTTGCTTATAATCCCTGCCCTGGTCACCAAAAGCATCAGTGTTATTTGTAATACCCTGCCAGGCATGATCCTGAAAGGGTCTCTATTATTTAAGTGAACGCATAAATTTGCGAACACTGTTTCATTGAGCGTGATTACGCGAAATGGCATGGAACAGAGATTTTTTTCCTAGGGAAAAAAATCACTGGGCCGGTTTCAGACTTTGCCATTTCCTCCACTGTGGTTTGATCTCAGAGATGGTATCGGGGGGTGTGGGGGACTTAGCCCTCACTTTATTTTGTGTTTGGATTTTTTTTTTAAATGGATCAGTGAATTTTTTCCCAGGGAAAAAATTGCTGATCCGTGTGTTCGACATTTTAAATTTTCGGTTTGTTTGAGTAGATTATATAGCATTCGCAATTTAGTGCATTCACTTATATAATGTAGACCCGACTGAAAGCCCTGACCATATTTATCATGGTTGATAATCTACCAGGTATGGAGATGGATGGTCTGCAGTAGGATTTCACTTTCTGCATGACAGAACTTGTGTTTTCTTTGGTTGTCAAAGTTGAGAAGCATGATGAGGAAGGAAAAGGAAAAAAGTATGTGAGAGTAATCACATTACTACCTGACATATACCTACTCCAATACAATTTGTAGGATGTCTGTGTGGTAGGACGTGTGTGGCCTTGCTCTATCTTTGCAGGCAGTAGCAAACACATCATACTTCCCAACTTGTTAGCCCAGGAAATCTGGACAAAACCAAAAATAATGGGGGAGATAAAGGCACAAAAATAAGGACAGCTTTTAAATATTGCTTTTACAAACTTAGAAAGTTGCTAGAATAACATGATTTCTGTTAGCATGTATTTTCTATAGGATATAAAGTCTGAAACTCAAATGTATATCATTATTTAGTTACTTTAATTCTTAGTGATTTGCCAGAAAACCACACATTTTATAAGGAATAAACCAAAAATATGAGGCAAAAATTTGGACATTTTGCAAAAATCTGGACAGTTGTGGGATATGACACACATATTGTTTAACCACTGATAGGCTTTATATTCTACCTCTACTGTGGCTAATCACATCCCTACAAAAAAGTAAACAGGGAGCAGATTTGATCTGATGTTTGCACTCAGTGTCCACATGCACTTTCCTCTTATAATAGATCACTGCTAATTACCATCCATGTTATGACTGTCACTGGCTAACCTTCCCTAGGAAATGGATTTAATGCCATACAGGTGTGACCATGGATGAATATTTTAAGTAAACTTGAAGAGAGGTACAGCACAATCACATGCTGACAAGATCCTGTTGAGGCCACAAATACATCAGTGAGACAGCAGGTAATTTCTTAAGAAAGAGGAATCTGTGCAGTTTTGCCACAGCATGTGTTATGCAACTACACAGAGATAAATGTATCAGGCCTACAGAAGGTGCTATTGCTGACTGTCCACATATTATAGTTTGTGTTGCAGGTATGCATAAATAATCTGTACTCCACAAAGCACCATTCATCCAAACCACATATCCATAAACAGTAATACCATCTCCTTAAAATATTGCTACCGTGCTGTGTTCCCTCATGAAGGTGTATCAGTCAAATGTGCATAAAATAGTCCTTACACCACCCCTCCACCCACCCACCCCCACCCAGTAATGTTACATAAACTGTCAGTACAACATTAATTAGGCTATCAAGTACAGGAGCAGTAGTACTTTATTCATGGTCTTCCTGGTGAGAGGGATTAACGACCTGTACATGACATCAGATAACAGAACCAGACTTGCATCCTTGTAGTTTCATAAGTACACATACTCATGATCATACATGTTATACACTGTACTGCACCACTGTACAGGAATGTCTACTTTCAATTGCAAGGTTGCCCACAGAAGTCTAGAACTACTATGCATGACTGCAGCTGTGGCACCTGTGAGCTAAAGCATCAAAAAATATTCCACATTACCACAGTATCAGTGCAGTATACAAATACCTTTTGAGAAGGTAATAGTTAATGTCAAGTTCTGAGGTATAAATTTGCCTTCCAAACAAGTAGCTTTATGTAAAGTCATATATTCCTCTGTTCAAACAAGCTTTGAAAGATGCTGGCCTGTAATCTTCCATAGTAAGATGAGGCCCAGGACAGCTGTAATTTATTTCATATAAATTCAAAGCGTCTAGTATGGCACTTCTGCTAATAAGGCAGTACCTAGAATATTCTTGAAGAGTTGTTTTTTTTTTGTTTTGTTTTTGCCATTGCAGCTGTGGGTCAAGCCATGCAAAGAGACTCTCAATTTCATGTATGCATATAAGGAGAAATGTAGCTAAGGCAAGGCAAATGGGTGGCTGCCTTGGGCACAAGGTGTTAGGCAGTGATGACCGTCAGTTGCTGATAACATATTTGCAGACTTGGCTGAAGCACAGAAACACTTCAAGTCTGATATTCAAACAGTAGCAAATTGCTTGCTATATTTGTTGTTGTAGCAAGTGTCTTCATCAGAAAATCTTTTTATTTCCTTGTCTGGTCCAAAAGCTATAACTGCAGAAGTTGTAGCCAGATTGTACATCTGCACCAGAGGCTAGAGAAGGCAACTCTACATTTTTGTGTCTGTGATACACATTGAGTGTGTAAAGACAGGTCAAAGACCTGTCCCCTACAGGGATGTGGGGAGAAGTAGTTTAGTTTTATATCGAATGGAGGCATTAAAGAGCAAAACCGCTATCATAGTTAGGCAACATGTGCCTACTACGCACTTCCCATGCCAGTGCTCACATCATAAAACAATTCTGCCATGTCATCAACTTGTGTTCTACACAATGGTGATGTCATGACAAATGTGTGTTCTACACAATGGTGGCACCATGGCAACTTGTGCTAATAAGATGCCTGACATAATCTTGCAAAGATATTGCCTGATGTCAATGCTAAACTGTGCTCTGGTGAGCTGTTGCAGGCACCACTATATTGACCCAAAGGTGTGTCATCCTGACCTTCTTAGACAGTGGGGAAAATAGGTCAGTGCAAGGGCACCTGAGATGTATTGCAAATATTCATATTAGTTGACTGCTGATTTACTGGTTTTCATACTTTAGCAAATTGTGTGCATGTATTTTAATGATGGCTTTGTGCTCCATTTTTCCTAGCTCAGGAGGCTGCTATAGAGAGCAACATTCTGCACTTGAGGCAAATGGAGAGGGTTTCTAGGCAAAGAGATGTGCAGTGTTTCTTAAGTGCATCCAGTATGTAACTGCTATATATATGCACAGTGCCAAAGCATGACTTGTTTAGGTGTAACTGCCTAGCATAAGATATTAAAAGTCACTCTCCCCAATTATGTTTGCATTTTCTACAGCATCAGTCACGGTTATGCCAGTGTAGTGAAGCCCAGATCTAGTCCCCCACCAGGCCAAGATGTGCCCTACATCCACTTCACCTACATAAAGGTCTGCCTCCCCATCAGTGTACTAAAGGGCAGAAATGTGACCCTTTTTTGCATCCTTCCCTATCTTCCCATCTCATAAAAAAAAAAAAAAAAAAAAAAATCGGGAGCCATTTTTTCTAAAAAAGAAAAAATATATACTCTTCCTCCTTTTCTCTTTCTCTTGTGTGTGTTCCTCTGCTTGTTGACCCCTTTCTACGACTGTCCTATACATAAATTTATGGCCAAATGATGAATTTAGACACTGCAGTAGGCACTTTAATGTGGTTTTCTGTATTTTCTGTATTGTCGCAGTGTAGAAACTGCACACATTGAGTTCTTTGCTCATCTTTCCTCTTTGTGTCACTCTTAGTCACATTTGTGGGATTTTATCTTACATAGTGGATATTGTAATCTTCATTGATGAGTTTTTGAATTAGCAGTGGAATGAGCTGCAGATTTCAACCTGCTAAATTGATATCTAACCTCAAGCCATGTCCTGCTATGAGTCTTACCTGCAGTAGGCCTTCCAGGATTGTAATAAGCATATTTCTAAATACCAGGAAATGGATTGACATCTAAAACAGCATATTACAAGTCAACATGAAATAAGAAGTTGGTTCATTATTATAAAGCAAATGTCTGTAAGCAAGTATGGTTAATTAAGTAAGACCAAATGGTCATTTTTTAATGATTTTAAAGAAGTCCCATCTAAATAAAAGCTAAATGTATTAATATACACCTGGTATAGTTACTAGCTGTTGCTAACTGTGAATGCTTAATACCTGTTAGATGCAATGGTGCTCTTCCTGTGGTATTGCCACAGCCTAACACATATTGTTACCAACAGTACTTAACTGCCTGAGAGTTATGCACACCGTCATGCAGGATTTTTGTTTTGCTTACTTTTTTACTTCATGCAATTGAACATCAACTGACCCTGGTGTCTCTCCTCATTCATAGGTTCATAGGTTCATAGGTAGGTACTAGGCTATCGGTCCAAGGGCCTACGTAAGCCTAGCCAACAAGGTTCCCTGGATTATGCCACCCAAGAAAGTTATTTTCCTGTGCCCCTGTCGAGCAGAGCCACAGAAGTGATCCCCAGGGTGTATTTCCTACTTTCCATCCACTTATCATGATTTTTCTTGAAGAGTGCTAACTTTGCTTGACATAGATGGGTAGCTTGTTCCAGAGTATGGGAAGTCTCTGGGACAGGAATCTATCCCTCCAGCATGTCCTGTTTATTGTGGTGACAAGGTTTAGGTCCCTAGAGCATGTAGCTCAAAGGGACTGGAATTTCTTTAGGTGTAGCATGCCCAACAGCTCTGGGTTTGACATAGCTTTATATGTTAAGCAGAGATCACCTCAGAGTAGGCTATATGCTATGGAGTAAAGCTGGAGTTTTTTGAGATGGTCAGTGTAGGACATTTGTTTGAGGCCAGTAATCCTCTTTGTGAGGTACTTCTGTGGCCTTTCCAGCTGCTGCAAATGTCTTGTGAGGTGCATTCCAAAAGTGGCATTGTACTCTATAATGGGTCTAATGAGTGTTGAATAGAGGGGAACAATGACCTCTTTTTTCCTGGATGAGAACCCTTTAGTGATGAGGTGTGCCATATAGAAGGATTTCCTGACTACTGTGGTGATGTGATTATCAAAGGAGAGACTACTGTCCACCTGGGTCCCAAGGTCTCTTATAAAACATTCAGCATTTAAGTAGACTGCCACCTATGTGGTAATTCATGGGTACAGAGGTTTTACCAAAAGGGATGACAATGCACTTTTTGGCACTGAGCTTGAGGCCATGTCTCTGACACCAGGCATCTGTCTCAGTGAGGCCCATCTGTAGGATGTCCACATCATTTGAGGACTCGACTATGGCTCCTAGTTTGCAGTCAGCTGCGAACTTCATTAGTCAAAGGCCTTCTGTGTTAGCCTGTACTTCAGAGAAGTAGTAAAAAACAGGAGAGATCCCATGACTGAACCCTGTGGTACTCCACTTGTCACTGGTTTTAAATCAGATTTGGAGTCTGCAACTTTTACAGTGTGGGTTCTGTCAGTGAGCCAGTTGGCAACCCACCTTGTGATGTAGGCACATACACCTAGTTTAGTGAATTTAGCTATAATTCCAGAATAGGGGATGGTGTCGAAAGCCTTGATGAGGTCAAGATAGGCTGTGTGAACCACCTTACCCTCATCTACGGCTTTGGTGACTGCCTCAAAGAAGTCAACCAGGTTCAGGAGGCATGATCTGGCTTTCACAAACCCTTTCTGGATGGGATCCAGAATTTGGAGGTTAACAGTGTATTTGTTTATGAGTTGCATGATGATACATTCCATGGCCTTACAGACCAGGCTCATCAGGCTAATAGGGCGATAGTTCCCGGGATCAGTGGTGGCCCCCCCTTTGTGGAGTGGGATAACTGTTGCTGTGTGCCATTCAGTGGGCACAAAGCCTGACGTGAGGCTATGATTGAACATGATGCTTAGGTAGGGAGCCAGTTTGTTCTGAAGTTCATGTAAAATGCAGCCTGGGATATTGTCCAGCCCCATGAATGTTGTGTTTTTTTAACTTTAGAGAGTGCAGCTTTTACTTGCGTAGTTGTGATTACAGGGACTCTGCATTCTTTCTGTATAGATATGGGCCCTTTAGGGCACTGAACCTATCTGCCAGGATGTTGGCAATATCAGTTGGTTCTGTAATTTTCATGCCATTGTGCTGTAACTCAGAGCAGATCTGGGTGTTGCCATTGAAATTTTTGACATAGCTATAGAATGTTTTGTGGTTGTTCCTAGAATCAGTGGCAATTTTTTTTTCATAGATAGCTTTGGAGGATCTTATAAGAGACCTCAGCTTCTTAATGAGGCTGACCAGGGAGCTCCTTCACTCGTGGGATTTTACTCTTTTGCAACAGTTTCTTCCTTCTTTTGTAGAGTTTGTTTATGGCAGGGGACCACCAGATTGGCTTCCTTTTTTTGGATGATAGCATCTTGGTTCTGTTTGGGATAGCACAATCCATGGACTTGTGTAAATGCTTATAGAGTCCATTTGTGTAGAATTCAGCAGTCGTAACTGTATTATCCATCTGCATGGGTGTCATGAAGTTCGCTACTTCTGTCTTAAGAAGCATGAAGTTGGCTTTGGAGAAATTCTTTACCATGGTTTCCTTAATGGGGGGTGGGGGCAGGATGTGGATAGCTAGGGTGATTAGCTTATGGTTGGATCTGACCAACAAGGAGTTGACTTCAGGTATGGAACACCAGTCACTCATGCTGGTAATGACTAGGTCTAGGATATTGTTGCCCCTGGCGGGGGTGTGGATACGTTGATTCAGGGCATTGGAATTTATGAATTCCAGAAAGCGTTGAGCTAAAGAGTTGGTACATGAGTAGTTTTCATAGTTAATGGTGGGGTAGTTGAAATCGCCCATTATTAGGGTGTTTGGATGAACCCTAATATTTTCCAGTATATCAAGAAAAGAGGAGTGAGAATACTGGGGCATGGTGGGGGATCTGTAGAAAGCTACAATTTGGATTGCAGTTTTGCCCAGAGTTAGTTGCACTTGGATAACCTTGGATGCATTATGCTGAGTAACTAGCCTGGAAGTGTGGATATCCTCAATGAATATGGATACACCTCCGCCTTTGGTGTTCTGATCCAGGTTAGATGGCCGAAAAGTGTGATATGAGTTATAGCCTGGTAAAACATGGGTGCTTTCTGGAGCCTTGAACCAGGTCTCAGTCACTGCACAGATATTGATGTTCTCCATTTTAAGGAGTGCCTCGAGGGAGTGCATTTTGAAATTTAGACTTCTAGCATTGAGTAGCATTACCCTCAGTTTTTGCTTTCCTGTTCCTCTTATGGTGGTGAATTTGTAATTTGTACCTTGCCTAAAAAAGACACTATATGGGTGGCAAGAGCCTTAGGCAGTATCCGGAATCCCAGGTGTGACAGTTGCAGGCCATCTCTGGCAAAGCATCATGGTTTGTCGACCATATCATCCCAGGCAGACAGATACTGGATCCCCTTAGAATGACACCAGAAGCTTAACCAATTGTTGAAGTCAATCATTTTGCCCTTGTCCTGCGGTATCATTCTGGGCAATGGCAGGATGCAACTCAGAGCTAGGGTCATACTTGCCTGGGGTACAAGATCGGAGAGCTCTTCCATGTCTCTTTTCATGTAATCCAGGGAGGTACATCTCAGGTCATTCACACCAACATGGACAATGACAGAGTCATATTTGTACTTGTTGTGGAGTGACCTGAGTGCATGGGTTATGTGGTAAACAGGGTGAACATGCCTCTAATTATACTCCCCAAAACTTCCTTTGATAGGGGATGGGGCCAATTTGAAGAATGAAGCATACTGGGACAGGAACATATTGATGCATGTTTTTTTTTTCTACTTTGGACCTGTATCTTGTGAGTACCCAGCAATGCTCCTGCTTGAGATGTGCAGCTGGTGATGTGTGCTACACTTCCCTTCACTTCCACAAAGAGCTAATGTCTCTATCTAGCCATACATAATTCAACGTAATGAAGGGATTAGTCTTTATGCATGTCTGCAGGTAGTAGGGTTTAGCTTTATTGGTTTGAATGTAACTATGAAGACTTAAAAAGTAAAAAATGTCATGTACATTCAGAAGCTACATAGTTGAAACAAGCACTTGATGTCCTTAAGGCGTCATTTGTATACCTCTCTCTCACTGCACACACACACACACACACACACACACACACACACACACACACACACACACACACACACACATATATATATATGTGTGTGTGTGTGTGTGTGTGTGTGTGTGTGTGTGTGTGTGTGTGTGTGTGTGTGTGTGTGTATATATATATATATATATGTATATATATATATATATATATATATATATATATATATATATATATATATGTGGGTCTATATAATATGCTTAAAGAGACTTTTCTTCGAACATATAATCAGCGACACCTAAAGAGCAAACACTCTAAAGCACGAACAGCCACATCCTCAAATTTTTTCCCCGGGAAAAAATTCAGTTGCCCGTTATTGGGAATTGTATTTTTCCCCAACATAGATCAAGCTCGGAGTTGGTATATTTAGTTAGGGGGGTGTGGGGGGCCCCCCATGTCAGGTGCAAAGCCCCCCACTTGATTAGGGGTTTGAAGTTTGTGTTTTTTCTGTATGGCCCTGTGAATTTTTTCCCGCGGAAAAATTTTGCAGATGTGGCCATTTGCAATTTACAGCATTCGCTCTGTAGGTGTCGATGATTCGATGTTTAAAGAAAAGTCTCTTCGAGCATATAATATAGACCCATATATATCTATATGGGTGTGGGTGTACTAATTTCACCCATTCTTCTCTGGAAGAATGTAGATGAAAAATAGTGAAAACACTGACATCTGCATGCCAGTGTGCAGACTCCGAGAAACAACCTCAATGGGTGCAGTTTTCAGCTTTTAAAAAATTACATAAAACATCCCCCCGGATTTACTAATCTGCTGTGCAGGACTAAACTAGTCCTGCACGTAAGCAGCAGTTTAAGAGGAGGATGGCAGCGTGCCATGTATATTAATGAAGGTGTGCTGACTGAGCTCCAAATCCTACACTGAGCGTGGACGAGTGCAGGGGATGAATCTGAGAGCAGAGCTCTCAGAATAAATATGTCCCTGCAAAGTAGAACAGAAGAAAGTGTAAATAAATGAGCGAGACTGCACATAGGTGTCCGCATATCCCCACCAACATTCCCCATGGGTTCAACAGCAACAGTACATTGAAATAAAAATGAAGGAAACCCTTGTACTTATTTGTTTTTAAACCCCTGGTACAGGTAAGCATAGGTGCATGGGTTTGCCCATCGCTTAGCTACAGTTAAAGCAGCAGAAAAGGCTGAAGAGGATAACAAGGAATATATATGCAAATGAAGTAGCACAGCAATAGTGGAGTGGTTGGAGCAGCCGCATAACGAACAGACATTCCTGGTTCGAGTCCCACTGCAGCACAAATCATTTTCCATGGGAATTCTGTATATGAACATATTTTTACATACTTTTGCCGTATAACCTACATAATACCATTTAAATGTGAATTGGAGTACTGCATGAAATGCACATGTGAAGTGTCAGTGTCATAATGAATAAGGCACTAGTAAGCAGGTTTAAGCACAAATAAGCAGTGTTAAGCATGTCTAAGTGCGTTTGCACAGGGGTAAGCATTGCCCACACAGATTAAGCAAAGTAAAAGCTAACTGAGTGTAAGAAACTGTAACCGGAGGTTAGCAGTGCTTACCGTCACGCAAACCTGCGCAAACCCACTTACAACAGCTTTAAAGTGCCTTAATCACTCTGGATCCAACGGCCTATGTTTTGCCCAGCAACAAAATAAACTGTCTCTGCAACACTCAAACTCAGGACCCTGTACACTATAGTCACAGTAGCTAACCACTAAGCCATCATAGCAATAGATATGCATGAGGTATCAGCAAACTAATCCTCACCACAGGAAAATCAAACCAAACGTGAACTGAATCTATGTACAGTGTGAAGTGGTATAAGCTGCTACATAACATAAATATGTGAACTGGAGTACTGCAGTAAGGCCAGATGTGAGGTGTTATTGCAATAAAGTGTTGAAGTTCCCAGGACCGGATACAGCGTACGTACACATGAATCAAGGATACAAAACACATATATAACATGTAATGAAGAAGACATCAATGCCAAAAGGCAAATATCATGCAAATTGAATATTAAGTACTTCTAAGCATTGCACAGCACTGCTACCCAGACTACTGGCAGGATACTACAAGTGGGAGAAACAGTTTCAACCTGCAAAGTCAAATCCTAAACAAACGCATGTTTGTCCCTAGCAGGATGACCCCAAACATACTGCTAAAAAGAGTCCTCGGGGTAACATACCATGCCTTACAGGTAAGCAAAGAAGGATATGTATGTTCGCAAACTAAATGTGTGGGAACCCTGAAGATCTATGGGGTGAGACAACTTACATGATGGGTCCCGAGAAGTGGAGAGTGGGCAATGTGTAGTGGTGTGGTGAGATTCGGATGGAACCTGTAGGAAGGATGATTGATGTGGAGGAGGGAGGGGGTGGAGGGAATGATGGGTAAGACACTATGGGCCGAGGCGTGCCAGGGTTGGACGGACCTGTTCTAATGGGACCGCCCCATGTATGCAAGCAAGAAAGGGGGGGACAGGAAGGTAACTGAGACATACCATTTCCCATGGCAAAGCACATAATAAGTAATATGTATGTTGCATAACCCATGGAATAACATATATATATATATATATATATATATATATATATATATATATATATATATATATATATATAACCTGGAGTGCTGCAGAAAATGCACATGTGAGGTGTCAGTATCATTATGCATAAAGCATTAGTTAGGTTAAGCAGCAAGAAGCAGTAGTAAGCATATGTCAGCACTAGTAAGCGAGTTTAAGGCCATACATCCCATACAGCCACATGTTTTTAGATATATATATACAGCAATATGTACATATATATATATATATATATATATATATATATATATATATATATATATATATATATATATATATATATATATATATATATATATATATATATATATATATATATATATATATATATTTGTGCATGGATATACACAAATATATATCTATGACAGGAAACAGCATCCAAGAATGACATATGTTCACAGCCTATGCCAATGGAAGTGAGGGGCCCATGCAAAAAACATGTAACGTGTAACATGACCTTCCGCCCCCCCACCCCACAGCCGGACAGAGAAAACATACAAACAAACCCACAAACAATGTAAATAGTCCACTGCTCCCCAGACCACAGGCAGGATACAACCGGGGGGGACACAGTGGACCTGTGAAATCCAATCTTGGAACACAGACACGAGCATCCCTTGTGGGACACCCCAAAAATTATCATAATATGGGAGGAAGCCAGTGCAAAGACCTTTCAAGGCGGGGTGTGTACATACCCGGAATACAAGGGTGGGAAAGCCTGATGACCCATGGGTGGAGACAACATACGAGATGGGTTCCGTGAAGTGGAGAGTGGGCAGTGTGTAGTGGTGTGTTCAGCCCTAACCTGCAGCCAGAGTAAGGATGAGTGCTGTAGAGGAGGGGTGGGTGGGGGAACTATGGGTAGTTAATTATGGGTCTAGGCGTGCAGGTGTTTGCTGGAGTGGGTCTATACAGACAGCCCCAGGGATGTAAGCAAAAGTGTTTATTGGGCAGAGGCGCCACCCAATGAGCAGCCACACCCGCTGTGAGTCCCACTGCAGTAAAGTCTAATTTACATGGCAAAGAATGGAATAACCAGATGTAGATGGGTATATGTAGAGGTATGTGTGTGTATATCTACCCATAGCTACATGGAGATATACCTCTCCCTTTCCATAGTACAAATGTATACATACAGAGACAGAATACATATAAATACCCTCATATAGATATATACATATGCAGACACCTATGCACCCATATGTCATTATATATATATATATATATATATATATATATATATATATATATATATATATATATATATATATATATATATATATATATATATATATATATATATATATATACAGCAATCCATAAATATATACATGTATGCATACATCTACAGATATACATATATATATATATATATATATATATATATATATATATATATATATATATATATATATATATATATATATATATATATATAGATATGTAGAAATATATATGTATATATGTGTAAATATGCATATATATATATATATACAGCAGATATATATAAATATATATATATATATATATATATATATATATATATATATATATATATATATACATATAGATAGATATGATATAGCAGCTAAGGATTACATATGTTCACAGGCTGTGCCAATGGGGGTGAGGGGTCCAATCAACAAACATGTAACACATAGCATCAATCCCTCCCACCTAAACACACGATACAAGTAAACACACCACAGCTTCCCAGACCACAGGCAGGATACTACCAGAGGGAGAGACCTGCCAAGTCTAATCTTGAAACAAAGACATCAATGTCCCTTGTGTGGCACCCCAAAAATTAATGATGATCAAAATCAGTCCCTGTAATGATTTATCTAACCAGGCCGTGTACGTACATGGACCAGTAGGTTGGGCAAGCCTGATAACCCATGGGTCAAGACAACGTACGACATGGGTCCTGACACGTGGAGAGTGGGCAGTGTGTAGTGGTGTGGTTAGACCCCACTTGCACTCACAGTAAGGATGAGTGCTGTAGAGGAGCGGCAGGTGGGGGAACTATGGGTATGCAATTAATGGCCTAGGCATTCAGGTCTTGGCTGGAGTGGTTCTATGTGGACCGCCCCCCCCAGGGATGTAAGCAATAGTGTGCATTGGGCAGAGCCGACACCCAATGAGCAGCCACGCCTGGTACGAGTCTCACTGCAGCAAAGTCAAGTTTACATGGTAAAGGACGGTATAACCAGATGTGTTGTTGCAAACCCACTAAATTACACCAAGGAACACTTGATCGCAACATCCCACTGTAGGCATGTAAGCCGGACTAATTGGCATCACAAGGTAGTATTGGTGTCCAGACCTCACAACTGTCCCTGCTATACACTCCGATATTAGGTCTGTCCCTCTCAATCCCCCCTGAAAACTGGTGAGTGCTGAAGAAAAGGTGGTGAATTGCCCTTAATAAATAATGATAGTAATACAGAGTTATAGACGTTTCAGGTCAGAAATCCTATATAAATCAACATTCCATTATTCTGCAAATGTTTCAGGTTAATACTACAAACATATAGAAAATGTCACTGATTGTCCCTGATTATGTGAGGAGTTGTCCCTGATTCTGTTGAGGTTTCCTCTGATCGGTTGAGAGCTATGTTGCTGTCCTCACCCCCACCCAGGGGTGTGATTGTCTAGACTTACCCCCAAATGCAGGGTATATACACAGCTGTTGCTGTAGAAGAAATGCTCAGCTGTGGACCTTTCCGTCAGCCATCCTGCACATCCCTGGACTTGCCCCCTACTATAAGCCCCTCTGTGTGGCCCAGTAACACCACATATCTATCAACCCCTGTTGCATTCGTAGTAATGTCCACAGTCACAAGTAGGTGGCACCCTCCACACCACTATATTGGCAGAATCTGGAACCCCCAACCCAGGTGTATTACCGCAGCTGTCCCAGACTACACATGTAAAAACACATGAAGGGAAAACCCAAGGACACTTGGATCACCACCTGCTGAAGTCCACCACCACCCAACACTCCAGACCCCTACACCAAATACTGACACCTCCTGTCCTGCATCGCATACATATCCCAACACCCTGCAAACCTGCTCTACTACACCCCCACCAATCAGTTGAATGGCCTACTATACAGTTAAAATGACCCCCCTCCACCTACCCACCTACACCTCCACTATTCACATCTACTCTACAACACAGGTATGGCATATGTAAACCTACCCTGAATACCTGAGTGTAGCCTAACCAGAAATGCTAAACCGGAATTCCACTTAACCTTACACTGACCTTTGTGAACAGTCATACCTGACATGTACACCTGACTTAAACATGTATAAAACCTACATGTACATGAAGCAGTGCGGGGATATGGTGCAGCCAGCAGGAGTATGCCTGTGTTTGGGGCGCTACTCAGATTAAGCAAAGTAAAACAAACAGGTTCAAGAAACTGTAACCGGAGGTTAGCAGTGTTTACTGTCGCACAAACCCGCGCAAACCCGCGTGTCCTGCCCAGCAACAAAATAAACTGCCTCTGCAAGGCTCAAACCAAGGACCCTGTACACTATAGTCACAGCAGTCACCTGCTATATCTTCATAGCAATACAGATGAATGAGGTATCAGCAAACTAATCCTCACCACAGGTAAATCAAAACAAAGATGTGAACTGAATCTATGTACAGTGTGAGGTGGTCTACCTTGCTACGGAACATAATTATGTGAACTGGACTACTGCAGTAAGCATAGATGTGAGGTGTTATTGTAATAAAGTGTAGAAGTCCCCAGGTCCCTATACAGTGTATGTACACATGAATCACGGATACCAGACACATAAAACCTGTAATGAAGAATATATTACTGCCAGAAGGCAAATATAGTGCAAATTAACTATTAAGCAATGCTAACCGCAGCACAGCTCAACATAGTAAGAGTAAGCAATGTGTAGGGGAGCCAATCCAATCTGCCTACTGGTATACCCCTATAAGCACTGCCAACCTTAGGTAAGCAGGTGTGCCCCTAGTTTTGCCTCTTCAAACCCGGCCAATCATGGGAAAGTGCAGGTAAATGGCTGTATATAAACCACACAGGCGGGAATACATTCCATAAGTGGTGGTAGCTTCCTACTGCAGGCAGAATGGCTGGTGTGGGTGAAGGCACTCGTGTTAAAGCGCAGCACTGGTGCATCCAGGAGTCTTAACTCATGGTATGGCTCCTGGTACAACACCGTGAGGAGAGACCACTGCAAGGCTAGTATCAGGGCTCGCAGTATAAAATGGAGGCCTGGGACAGTCTCGCTCGTGACCTCACCAGTGCCACAGGTAACCCCCAGGCTGGTGAGCAGGTCAGGCATCATGATGCTGACATAAAGCGGTGGAGGAGGGATGTACTGGAGCAGTGGATCCAGCAGTCTCGGCAGATGGCTAATGCCCCAGTACTCAGTAACTACCCATTCCACTAAGTAGTTAAGAATTGGCTAGCGTGTGCATACTATGGATAGGTATGGCTACATTTCACTGTATACCTCCAACATCTGCAGATGAGCGGGCTGTGAAACAGCAAGCCCATGATGCTAGGTTGCAAAGGCTGCGTTGCGAGGCAGGTTAGTATTCCTCTGCATGTACTGTCATAACAAATACATGTAAGAGCATTAGAAAGTGTCGTACCAGTAGGCATACATGTGTAATATTCTGTGAATAATGGCATAGCCCCTGGAGTGCTTCTGAGTACTCTTCTGTCATATGTAGTTGAACTGTTGCATACGATACATAGTACTGCTGTATTAAGCAGTGTTACCCATGCTGTGGTATGCAGATAAAATGTGTATGAAGGTCTGTATAGCAATGTTGGTAGTGCCAAGAGGTCAGTCATATTGTACAAGTGAGGGAGACATAGATAGAAGACAGTAGAAAGCCTCACATCAATTCCCTGATGGCACAGCGTACTGTGATGTTAACAATAATTTTGTTGTCACACACAGAAAGGGTCTGAATCCCGGGCGTGCTAATAAGCTGTATGCATAATCGTACCCCACAACTGTACGGATTTTGTTACAATGTTCAGACAGAAAGCTGTATGTGTAATTACACCCAACTGTACAGAATTGGCTAGAGTATTCAAATAGACAGTTGTATGCATAGTCATACCCCACGACTGTTCCAGTCTGTCCAGCATGTACAGATAAATGGCCCATATCACCAGCCTGGTACCCAGTCTCCCTGAAAAAGCAGTGTGAGGAACCCAGAAATGTAGGTAGCTGTAAATGACATATAACAGCAAGTAAAACATGTACATAGTCATAGAATGTATAGGAAAGACAAACCTGTCATTGTAGCACCTCACCCAAAGTGTATGACAGCAACACAAAACATATGTTGCAGTAACACCTGCATCTTGTCATGGCTGTATGTAAGAAACAGGTCACATATATAATAATCTATAAATATACCAGTGCACAATATAAGGCCATTGGGTAGTGTAATAATACTTGTGAGGGAAATATCACTGCATTGACTAGGAATGTCATGAAACTACAAGGATATGTCAGTTGTTAATTGAACACTCTCTCACGCCTACCATATGTGTGAAATAGCCCAGTGACACTCCTCAACTGGTATGTGTACACTCCAAACATTTGTTATGACATATGTCCTAATGGGGTATACATATTCACATTTGTTGCTATGCATGCACCATGTTATAATATACCCATAATGGTGGCCTGTTGCCATCATTGACACCTGCATGCTCTTGTAATAGCCACTGTTGTTCCATATATGCATGTGTGCTGCTTGCTCTGCAACTGTGTTAAATCTAGCGTGTCGGGTTAATGGGAATACCTATGCATGCTTTTATACCTAATCCTGAATGCTGTTGACTGTTACTAAACCATATCTGCCATAAACTGGCAACAACACAGCTTGTATGGGAAGGCCGGTCCCAGCGGACCCACCTGTCCCACCCCAGCTGGCCATGGCACCGGGCACCAGCATATCTGGGACCCAGCCTGGGACCTCCTGTGCCACCTTCAGAAGGAACTGCTGCAGGGGATGAGCCTTGACTCCCCTTGGAGCGGGCGCTGAGGGGAACCTGTCAACTGTCAACAGGTCCGGGCCATGGTGCGTAGGGAGCGGGATCTGGAGTATGGAGAGTGGCTACGCAAGCTTGAGGGCCGAGTGGTGTTATTAGAGGGTGAGCCTGCCCCTCCTACATAGCCCCCAGCACAGCCACCTTCAGGGCCATGAAGGTGCAGTGGTGACTGGCCATGGGTGGGGACATCAGTCCCACTGTTTCCAGTTGGGGGCTCATGGGCTTGCGACTTCCACACACACCCCTCCCTGTACAAGGTGTTTACCCCCCACATGTCATATACCGGCCCTGTATGCATCTTGTGTGTCTTGTCTGTTAACCTACCCAACCTCCCTCCCCAAATATACCTACTACCCCTCCCCAACATCCCACTCTCACCTGAAAAATAAAACAAGGGCAATCTGTTCCCACAACAAAATCACAGCCCAAACATAGCTGTCAATCTTGCACATGTGTCCACTGGACACATGTAATCTAGTCTATTTGGCATCACTAAGAATATATGCTGTTCTCACCCCTCCCCCAGGGGTTTGAGGGTCCAAATGTACCTGCAAATATAGTGTATATGCACAGCTGTTGCTGTAGAAGAAATGGGCAGCTATGGACCTTTCCCATACCCTTCCTGCACATGCCTAGCTATTGTCCCTACTGTCTTTCCCTCTTTGTGCCCCGTTTGTCACCTTTCCTATCAACCCCTTTTGCTTTTATGTCAAATAAATTAGCACAGGGGTAAGCAGCAGTCAGCATATTTGCATGGGTTTGTGCAGGGGTAAGCTATGCCTACACAGGTTGAGAAATCAGAAGCTAACTGACTGCACGAAACCATAAGCAGAGGTTAACAGTGCTTACCATCATGCAGACCTGTGCAAACCCACTGACAACTGCATAAAAGTGCCTTAATCCCTCTGTAGCAAATGTCCCTTGTTCTGCCCAGTAACAAATTGTAATGCCACTCCAAGGCTCAAACCCAGGACCCTGCACTCCATACACAAAGTGATCTACCACTAAACCATGGCAGATATACATAACCTGATGTTTTCACAAACATATCATTCAGGCACAAGCAGTAGACAGTACAGGAAATGTACTAATATCATACCACACAACCACTTAATGCAAGAATTCTGGACAAAGTGTGCCAAAATGTGGGTACAAGTAGGGATATATGGCAAATACTGCTCTAAGACACCTAACATGTTGCTAGTCACACAGTGATATGTATTAGAACACATATCATAAAGGAGAAGAAATCTGAAGCACAAAAGTGTTGGCATGAGTTATTGACTACAGTCCTGTGATCATCCATGTCAATTGCCAACAGAATGAGGTACAGGCCAAAAATATGATCTGAACATGCATGGACATATGGACAGATATATATCCGGAAATGTAGACGGTAGACAGCGATATGTGTGTGTGTGTGTGTGTATATATATATATATATATATATATATATATATATATATATATATATATATATAGATAGATAGATATAGATATACATATATATAGATATATATATATATATATATATATATATATATATATATATATATATATATATATATATATATATATATATGTACATATAAAGATATATATAGGTGTATATAAATATAGATACAGGTAGAACTGTGTATAGCATTACTACATGGGAACAAACACGTGAACCACTAACTACAACATAACAGACCATATGCACTATTAATGGGGTTGGGGTTCAAATGAGGGATACCTGGTAATTAGTGCTCTGTTACCCCCCCCCAGCCTTAATGGATATGCTGTGCAATCCAATAACCAGCACATGCATATTTTGGCTACAGGACTATCCACGACATAGCCACAATGCTTTTACAGTTAGCCAGTTCACCTGTACATGTCAGGGCGATATCTGTAACACAACATGCAGAAAATCATTCTAACGTAGGGAATGTACAATGTGGAAGGGATACACATCACAATGGTTCAGATATGCACACACATCTCTACATTGACAAATATGTTCAGGTATATACAAATATATGTCTATATATATATATATATATATATATATATATATATATATATATATATATATATATATATATATATATATATATATATATATATATATATATATATATATATAAATATATATACACAATAGGTATTAGTAGCCATACATATGTAGGAGTAGTGTGGAAGTACTGGGTACAAAGTATATCCCTCAGCCACAAGCCCTGTAACTGGTACCTGTGAAATGTGCAGTGTGGCAACATGTCCCACAAATGAGAAAACGTACATCAAACATTAACCCACTCACAGTTCAAAGGACATGACTTGATACACAGGTATGCATACACAGACAACCTTTATTTGTGTACTATACAATAATGTATGCCATTACTTACAGCACATGAAGTCTGACATATGTAATCAGTGATGAATGCAAGGCCCACACAAAACAGTAGATGCAAGCAATGTGGATATATATCATACTATGCTGTCCAGGCCAAGGCCTTCAATCAGTACAACAGTAGACAAAGGATTTGCCTTCAAGATAGGTAACAATTAACAATTACTGATGTATTCCAGCAGCCTCCAATTACACCCTGTAGTCAAGCCCTAGGGGGAATGTAATAGTTGTGGTAATGTCAATGTATCGGTCACATCTATAGACCCTGACCAATATATTTTGTGGGAGTTCACAATATGACTGGGATGGTAGCAGGAATGTTAGCAGTAAATAATGATAGGCCATTACCCAACAACCCCTAACTGTATCACAGCAGGACAAAGCCTGCCATATATTGTGGAGGCCAGAGGATGGCTCACAGGGCCATACTTGCAATATTGCCGTTACACATCCTGGATATTGCTGGTGTTACTGGATTTGTTGCAACATACCGTTATGCAGGAATAAGACATCAGAAACACAAATGGATGTAGCTATGTGCTGACAGCATGCAACAGACAGACTTCCAGTGATATATGTAAGGCAAGACCTGTGTAGTGCACAGACCAGACCAACCACACAATCCACTGGCCATCATGTGGATAAGCCCACAGTTGAGAGCTATGCAAACAGACTGCATTCCATCCTAAACATCTATGTACACACAAACACTTCACGATCAGCAATATACAATGCACATATGAACACTACTCACTCTGTCTGTAGGTCTGGAACCCCATACAAATGTGTAATTGTTGTCTGCAATTCCTGCTGTAAGAGGTATTGCAAACTGCTGTCTATAACACTGCTGCCCACATACAGGAAGGTTGTCCTCCATACTGGAAAGGTTAAGGGACAACACCCACATGAGTCAGTATTATATAGTACTGGATTGCCATGACAGTGGTTATCTGAAGTACTACACAGCAGGCTGCATGCAGTTAGCAACTGTTGCACATTGATTGGTGCAGAGCCCATCACCTGATCATGTGCATCACTTACAAAAGCCATGCTGCAATCCATTCAAACCAGCTCAATCACTCTAGTGGAGAGAGAGAGAGACAGAGACAGAGACAGAAAAACACACACACACAGCGAAAAGAAGTATAAAACGTAAACTGTAAACAACAGGCAGTCACAGCTGTCAGGAAAAAAAAGACAGGTAAGTAAAACATATATGTATGTAATTGAAAGTATTATGTGGTATAGAATAATAGGAAATATTATGTGGAATGCTGATATGAACCGTCTGTAGTTGTCCCTGTAATGACGTTATGCTGAACAACTGGTCTGGACAATACTGTCTGTCCCTGTAGGCAGTGGGACATACCCGCCAACTGTTTCAGATCAGCAAGGAATGACAAAGAATTAAGCCATAATATGTGTGTTTGGTATGTTAGTGTGGGCAATAGCTGGTGGTGGAAGTACTGCCGTCATGATAGACACATGGGTGTCAGAGCACACCACACGCAGGATAGTTAATGTCTAATGCAGCATGTACAAATGCCATAGGTGTATAATATGCTTACCAGCAATCTCTCACCACGTATACCACCCTAATGTTAGTTTGTGTTCATATGTGACACCTGGCTGTGTTGCAGTAAGGCAGAACAGTGCAGCTGTGAATGAAAGACAGTTACAGAATGTGGACCAGATGTCTGTATGCACCCCACATAGAGATAATTATCTGTGTGATATATAATTTAATAGGTATGTCTACAGATATACAGACAGTCATATAGATGTAGGTATATAAACACCCACAAGATATATCTACACATATACGTATATATATATATATATATATATATATATATATATATATATATATATATATATATATATATATATATATATATATATATATATATATATATATATATATATATATATATATATAGTCTCACTGACAATGGCATGCAGGTGAAATAGTCTGTAACAGACCAGCAGAGTTAGTGTCCCCACAGGGAGCATGGCTACAAACACATAGCACAGAGCATGGCACAAACACATAGCACAAAGCTTGGTACAATACAACATATGTCCCAATGGTAGGTAAGCAGCCGATATACCAATTGCATTCTATGAATGGTTTGTTGTAGCTGATATGGTGGGGGGAGACACAGATGTGTATTAAGAACTATGGTAACCCTGCTGTATGGTTGCACTGACCTGTTTCCATCTTTATGTCTTCCAGGGAGGATGCCCCATATCCGTCTTCCGGCCTACAGTGCGGCAGAGACCCAGGTGATAGCATCACATTTGGTGCAGCACTATGACCAGCTGTTCGAACGGACAGCCCAAGACAAGCAGGAGAGGACCACCCTGTGGAACGAACTAGTCCACAGGGTCAATGATGTCGGACTGCATAACTGCAGCTATGAGTAGGTCCAGCATCTTTGCAGTAACCTGCATTACCATGTACGTCGGTGTGCTGCTGCTGTATGGGGAGACCACCTCACAACAGGGGGGGGACAAGCCGTCCATCCACCCCTCACCCATGTGGAGGAGCTACTCAGGAGCCTTGTGGCACCTGCCCACCTGCATTACCTGCAACTGGCAGGACGAATTGTGGAGGTGGGTGCCACCGACACACTGCCTGAGGAGCATGCAGGTAAGGCCCCAGGGCACATCAGTACACCACTCGTGTATGCATCTGCATCTGTACAGGTACATCATGCAAATCTGAGATGTCATATACGTAGTCTGTTGCTATGTAGTAGTAATAAACAGACGTGCACAAGCTGTAGTATTGTGGACCCCTACTGTAGATGTAACATAATGCTGTACTCACACTTTATGAATGCCACAGCTGTGGCCACTGACAAGAACCTTCTTACACTCTTATGTAGGTCCCTCTAGGATACCACCACAGCAGCAGCCTGTAGCCGTTGAGTATGGTTCATGTTCATGCATGACAAGACACTGTGCATGTAATAGCTATGGGATATTCCATGCACACATCTAACACACCTACCCATACTGCATGCTGTACATGTTCACGTTTTGTTGTTGTGAAATGCACTGTGTCACAGTAGTGACCATGCTGGGATATTGGAAGGGTACAAGAGACACATGCAAGATACCTAACATCCTGTCATTGTGCAATGTGTCCTCAGGGATGGGGAGTATGGCAGGACACATGGCCTACAGTAGGGACATGTGTGAAACACCACCGTCATGGCTGTAATTGCACACAATCAGGTTATGTAACTCTGGCAGACATAACCCTGACCCCACAGCAATTGTGACAGCAGCATGTGCACTCCAAGGGATGTCCACATGAGTAGACCTTGCAGCCATGCAGAGTTCTGGGACATGTGTGGGGTACCCCCCACAGCCATGCTAAGGTCTGGTGGGTGTCAGTGTAATAGTCCTGTACTGGTCATACATGCACTGCTGATGTTGTGATCTGTAAAGCAGACATCAGGCATTCACAAAATATATACGTTCATATATCATCCCAGGTATGAGGTGCTGTAACACACAGGGGCTGTGAGCATTTGAGCTGACATAACAGACACAGTACTACATAAGCAGCAGTGGTTTGTACACCTGTGTGGTATGGTGCACAGTACAAGGCAGGGTGCAGAACAGGTCGACAGTAACATTCATACATGGGTGCAGTGTTGACAAAGGGAAGGGCCATTACCTACCAACACAGCCCATGCATCACACACTGTATACTGCCGCTGTGATGAGGTCACATTGTTTCCATTGCATGCTGTTGAGCACCAGATGTAATGCATGCTGACAGAAGGGTAATGGGAGGACTGTGTGTACAAAAGGTCAGCAGCCCCACACGTAGGTGTGTGTGTGGGGGGGGTTGAATGTGTTTGTAAATGCAATCTGGTGGAGTGTGGTCGATGCATGTCTGTTGTGTGTGTACATGTGTGTCTGTTTGTGTGGGTGTCCATGTATGCACAGGCGATAGTGGGATTGATCACATGGCAGTACTTCTCCTTGGGATTGTGCTGTAGATGTAGTGACACATGAGACACCATGACAGCCTGTCCAATATGTGAACACAGGACAGCTGGTAGCATAACAAGGTCTGTAGCACAGAACATGCATTGGTAGGGAAAGTACATACCAGGTATACACATCATAATGCCAGCAGCAGATGGATAACTGGCTACCCATGTATGCAGCACTACTAATGCAATGGGGAATTACCAGACCACATCAGTGAGTGTATCCAGGTATTACTGTTGTCCACATGATGGGTTGATTGTGCAGCAGATAGGGCATGGACTAATCAAGACTGTAGTATGGGTCTCCGGTGTGTGACATATGTAGTGAGTGTAGCAGCCCCAACCATTTAGGGGCCATGTACATCTTGACTGGACATGCACAGGGTATTACTGGATGACAGCAGTGAGGCCATGTACTACCTACTCCACCAAAGTCAGGGAGGTGATGGAGTCACAATTCTTGTGTTGCGATCACATGTGTAGGCATGGAGAGGTGTGATATGTTAATGGGTAGTATGAATGAGTGTATGTTAGCAAGTGCCATGCAGGATGGGGAACATCTGTAACTGAATGTGGGACTGTCTGTAAACCCAGGGTAAGGGGTGTAGTAAGGTGGACTGTCAGTGTTTGTGGGTGTACATGTGTGTGTGTGTGCGTGTGTGTGTGTGTGTGTGTGTGTGTGTGTGTGTGTGTGTGTGTGTGTGTGTGTGTGTGTGTGTGTGTGTGTGTGTGTGTGTGTGAGTGTGCGTACTGTTATGCAATGCTGTACAGGTCTTAACGTGTGTGTTTGTTTCCCCCACAGGTGGCAAGATGGGTCAGGTTCCCTCCTGCATGCAAACTGAGGTAGGTGTCTGTACAGACACCAATGATGATGATGATGGTACTGGTGAGGCACAGGTGGGGTTGTCAGAGGTTGACACTGCACCTACATGTGTCATCACCCTCCTAGCCACCCCAAGCCCACACACAGTTGCAGTGCCCCTACAAACCCCATAACACATGGCCATAGCAGAGGGACATTTGGCGGTTGGTGCCAGTGACCAGGAAGGTGTGTTGTCCATGCCAACTGTGTCTGGTCACAGTTGGCATAGCTGGATTTCTGGCAGGCCACCACATCGGCAGATGTACCATGGTGCTCATGGGAGGACTGCTGGTCATCATGCCCCTGACAGAGGCGCCACAACTGGTACCACCAGGATATGTTTCAAGCTGTAATGGAGCCACAGGTATGTATGGACATGCACACCAGACAGGGCCTGAGGCTGCAGAGGACTGCTTTCTCATCTGTAAGTGGCAACCTCCATGACATTGCTGCTGCCCTCTGTGAACATACCGAGGTCATGGATAGACAGTGGGGTGAGATGGTGGGCCTCCACAACTGTGGAATGTCCATGCTTGAACATGTGGTGGGAGTGGTGCAACATCTGCGTGGACATAGGCCAGAAACACCAGCAGCTGGTGGTCAACATGGACGTGCCACGCCACCAAGCCGCTCCCATCATGGCAGTACCATCCCCAGCCCCAGCACACCACTGGGGGTGCTGTCCACACCACACTGCAGCAGGCCTCGTGCACATGGCTCTGGCCAGTCCCAGGTGGGACATGGTTCCAGCGGACACCTGTCATCATCAGGGGAGAGTAGCACCTCAAGGTCTGTACCTGTATGTGCCCGTGGAACCCCTGGCAGGCACAGTCAGCATGTCTGTGGCTGGAAGCACTGAACTGCACACCCTGTCAGGTATGGTCTGCAGCTGTCCAACAACACCTGTATAGGGCGGCCACATGGCAGGACTGTGTGCATGCATACCAACACACTATGCAACCACAACTAGGGTGACCCCATACCTACACACACAACATCACCATACCCCAATCATTGAACAAAACCCCTCACCCACACTCACAGTGACACATGTATGGACCACCCTCGGCCTCTGACAAACCAGCAACACACTCTGTGCATATGATGATACCTGTGCCACTTACCTGTCATCCATAACATTGATGCAGGGACAGTCTAACATGGTTCTGATGCACACAATGACTGTTATAGAGTGCTGTAATGTACTGCAGTGTGAGATGTTGTCAGGGGTAATATGTAATGCATACATGTCAGGTAGTGTAGCCATGCAGCTATGATGCATTTCAGCTGTCAGTAACAGTGATTGTTATCTCCATAATGCTATCCATTTGTGTTTCAGGTGTACATGTGCCAGCAGGAGGATGGTCTGCAGTCATATTTCACAATAGTATGGCACTGTGGTGACACCATGGTGACCACTTATGGGTGGTAACCTCAGTCCCACTGTCACCACTTGGGGGCTTGTGGGCTTACGATATCCCAACACCCCTCCCCATCAAGGTGTTCATCCCCCACATGTGTCATATACCACCCCTGTATTCGTCTTGTGTGTCATGTCTAGTAACCTTCCCATCCTCTCTCCACAAATATACCCACAGCCCCTCCCCAACATCCCACTCCCACCTGAAAAGATAATGGAAGGGCAATATGTTCCCTCGAAACAATCTCGCCCCATACATGGCTGTCCATTCCGTACATGTGTCCACTGGACACATGTAATCCCGCCTAATTGGCATCACAATGCATTTATGTTGTCCTTACCCCTCTCCCAAGGATTTGACGGTCCACATCTTCCTCCATCTGCAGTGTTTATGCACAGCTGTTGCTGTAGGAGAAATGGGAAGCTATGAACTGTTCCTACACCATTCCTGCACATGCCTAGCTATGTTCCCTACTGTCTTACCCTCTTTCTACCCCTTTTTTCACCACTTTCCTAGCAACCCTTATTTCCAATCCTTTTAAAGCAGTTAGCATGGGGGTAAGTTGGAGTGTTCTGGCCAGCAACAGAATAAACCTCCTCCGCAAGACTCGTACCAGCACACTACACACTCGTACCAGCACACTACACACCATACACAAAGTGATTTCCCACTAAAATATGGCAGATGTACATAACCCTGATGTTTCCACAAACATATCATCCAGCCCAGTCATTCAAGAGTACAGGGAATGTATTGCAACATATAGATGTATGTGTGTGAGTAAATATATTAATGTCTAAACAGGTACAACATATTGATATATGCAGATATATGTATATCTATATCTATATCTATATCTATATCTATATCTATAGGGATATATACATATATATAAATATATATGAACATATACACATGCAAATGCCTACATCTATGGATATATATGTCTACATTTATATGTGTAAATATATACAGTAGGTCATGTACATGTCAGCAGATATATACATGTTCATATATAGGTGTATACGGACAGATATCTGGTGATAACAATGGGTATATAACAAAATCATATATGTCCTCATGTAACGTTAATGGCGTTGAGAGGCCCCACACAATATATGTCTGGTACAAATAGGTATACTCCCCCCCAACCAAACATGTTCCCTCTGTAATAAAGTAACAAGTGTTGCAGATCCCATAACCAGGACCGCACACAACATGGCCATCCCTAGGATACATATACACAGACAGATAAATGCAGCTACAGCTATATATATATATATATATATATATATATATATATATATATATATATATATATATATATTTATATATATATATATATATATATATATATATATATAGATAGATAGATAGATATATATGTAAGTACACATACACACAGAGATATGTACAGTACGATGCATATGTAGTACGTGCACACAGCATGAGCAGCCAGTATTCTTACAGTCACCACCTTACCAACTGGAGACTGTATGAGCCACCCATACGAATGACATTCATAGCCTGCAATACATACCCACAGAGATATCAAAGGGTATAACACCACACACAGGTGCCCATAAATGATTGTGACAGCTATATTTGTGTACTATGACAGTTGTATATGCCATGTCATATAGTGGTTTACACACTGACATCCATATGAACAGTGTAATGCAACTGTGAAACAGTTATACTGAGACAGTAGTCTGGTAAGGTTGACACATGTTGCTGTCCAGGCCGAGGCCTTCTAGTAGTACAATAGTAATGACAGAGTGGCCCACAGCATACCAGACAATCAACAGTACGTAATGCAGATGTATAGGTCAGCAGCCTCTATCTACACTCTGTACACAATCCCTAGGGGGTACAGACCCCAGTTGACACAATGGGATGCATCTGTTACATACCGAGGCATAAATGACACCATCACAATCACACAGACAAACACAACAGTCCATATGGCAGGCGGCAGTAGGCCTGCATTTACCCATGGTTGACTGTATGGTAATGTACATCCAGATACCTTAAGGCAGCTTACCCCAGATACCCAGACATGTTGTTACAGCCTAGGTTAATCATGGTGCACCCCCCTACACTCACTACTGCTGGGTCATATACTACGGTTACATACACTGCCCTCTGCAGTGCATTGGGGCACACATGTATTGTGTAGGTGGAGCCCACACATATATGACCCCAACCACCCAGTATGTGTAGGGGACACGACAGCAGTGGAGAGATGGCAGGAATGACAGGCTGACATGCACACAGCCCACTACATAACAAACCCTGACAGCATGTCACCTGCGCTAAGCCAGGGATGTAGGTGGAGGACAGAGTCTGGAACACAGGCACATATGTGTACAACTGTTGTCATACAGTAAGCAAGTTATGTAAATGTGTACATATCTATATGGATATATGTATAGTGATGTATACATATATGTTTGCTCTATGTCCTGCACATGGGGTGGAGCCCTACCTCAGCCCCAATAGTCCCAACCTCTCAGTGCAAGGGGATGTCATGTATGTATTGCAGGTATATTTGTAGACTATTGCTACTGTAATAGGAAGTATCTTCACAGACATGGTGTGTGTGGGAGGCCACATCTGCTGTGGACATGTGCACCATTGGCTACTGACAGACATCCAAAGGTCATCATAGTACAGTAGCACTGCTAGCACAGTAATGCCCCTGTGGACTACAGCTGTGATATGCCCAATATATGTAGACAGTCTGACACATGCTGGTCAGTCCAGGGGTATACACAGACACCCTTCATGCAAGACATGTGGACCAGGCCTGTCAATGTGGATGTTAAAAGCCATGTAGATGGGCATCACATGTAAATACTGGTATACATTTGCCCCCATAGATTATACATTCATACACCCCTGTCTGTCCTGACACATAATAACCGCTGGTACAGAGGTGCCATGGCCACATACTACCCACTAGTTAGTGACATACATCTGAACAGCATCCCACTGCTTTGTCTGACATACATGACTGTCATGGTGGCCCAGCAGAAGTACATCTGGCAAGTATCTGGACATGTCATCTCACTGGATAAGTACAGTCATTTGCTAGGCATGTAACAAAGCACAAGGCTAGCTACAGTCAGACTGACTCAACACTGGACTACATCTCCCATGTGGGAATGCACATGTACCTGCATAGATAGCAGGCTCTACAGGCATGTCACATCACAGAGTAACAGACACCTGTATGAATGTGCATAAACACGATCAATGTGAACACAGCCACAGCCACATATGGTAAGCTAGCGTACTATTACAGTATATGGACTATCTGACCTACACCATCCTCATATGAGCCACTCACACAACACCCCTACATATACTGTGCCACTAGACAGTGTGGTCCGATACCTGTCTGTGGTATGGGACATGTGTGTGTGTTCACCACTACAAACATGTAAGCTGTTAGGGTGACATACAGTGGAGCAGCATGTAACATCACATAGGACAGGACCTGGAACAATGACATCTGCAACTGTCTCTACACAGGGCAAGGTACATATTCACTATACACACACTGTCGACAATTACCAGACTTACACATATTTCAGTACTGTACACACAGCTACATAATGGCCAGGCTATGTCCTCAATTATAACCCCTGCTATACATAACATGTATAGCAGTCTGATATCTCACTGGCTTATCAGATATGCTGTCAATGACTATGGAGTACAGAAAATATGCACCCCCTACTGCATGACATATGTACAAAGCTTGACAGAGTTGTGGCTGGAGGCACAAACACAGAGCCAATATTGACATGTCACTATTATACCCTCATACATATGCTGTCATAACAGGGTTTGTTGCACCATATGTCCTATGAGGGATGTGACATCGGTAACTCTCCTGACTGTCACCATCTACTTCCTGCTATCCTCACACTACCTTCTGCATTCCACAGATAGGTGCACCATAGCTGACACATGAAACCAAAGGCACAACACTGCCCAGTCTGTGGATGACCCTGTGGATGGGGACCCCTCATATGCATGGGACCGACATAGCAGGTATTGCAACATGTATGACAGGCATATCCAGACAAACACTGTTAAACCAACAGTACTCCACATGCAGTATAGTTCATAGTTCATAGTTCATAGATTAGTACTAGGCTAACTACCCTTGTGGGCCATTTCAAGCCTAGCCAATTACCCCATGTGAGAATCAAACCCTGCACCTTGTGTCTGTAAGGTAAACACCTTAACCATTATGCCATCCTCCCACCCCAGCAGCACTTACAGTCTATAGTCAGGTCAGGCACACCCCCCTCCTGTTTGTTGCCTTCTTTCCACAGTGTATGTTGTTAGAGGTAAATCCCCAATTCATCTAAGATGCTGTTTGCCAAACAACAGATCGAGTTCCTGCTCACAATAACTGTAACGGGCCAACACCACCATGTTGTTCCTAGGTACTGGAGTGTGTTTCCATGCAGTTGGCTATGGGCCTGTTGCCACAGCCATTCCATATGAAATCAGCTAGGGCAGGGCTGCAATTCATGCAGAGGCCATCAGTTGATCATGAGCATCACTTACATTACACATGCTGCTGCCTAAGCATAGCAGGTGTGGATCTCCAAATCCACTGGAGAGGGAGTGGGGGAGGTAGACAGAGGCAAATATATGTCAGGGAGGGATGGTGGAGTAAAACAAAAGCATGCTTGTGTCACACACCTACTAGCACAGGGTATCAAACCCCCAACAACTATGTAGTGCTATCACAGTTCGATGCAGTTATTGGTTGCACCACATGGGTTACCTGCTGTGGAGTACTCAGAGCATATTTGTGATGATGAGTGACATCTGCAACAGGGATACGGTAGATATATGGCAGGTGATGTACACGTGCCTGTCTGCATGAACAGCTGCCAGCGTCAACACAGGCACACTCACACAGGGATGCACACACATTGACACACTTGGCAGGGCCAGGAGTGCAACTCATCACTAATGTGATTGCCACAACACATCAATGTGCAGGTATCACATGCACCACATGGGTCATATGGAGGCCGTATGGGCATAGAGTATGATGAGGTGTCATACATCAAACAGCATGCTTCAGTGTGCCCTGGGGGGTTGTAGTGAGTGTGGATGTGGTCAGATGCACCATACAACACACACGGACACACAAGGTGCCAGTCCTGACATGCATGGTGCATGTCTGCACGGGTGTGTGGTGGTCAACTTTGCCAGCAGGCTGTACAAGGGTAGGGGATGGGTATACCTTGCCATCAGGCCACATGATGATGGTCTGCATTGTGCCTCAGGCCTGTGGTTTATGCATCTGCCCACACAGGTGGGTATTGCATCCCCCATCCAGTCACTTGCATGACTATTGTGTGTGGGCAATGCTGTGCATCACTTGCCATGTATATGTTCCTTACTCCATGACATGGATGGTGTCTGGGATGTGCACACCTCCCACATGGATGTACAGTGACATGTGGAACTGAACCTGGGGTGTCTGGCCCATGTTGTGAACACAGATTATCATTTGATGTGCCAGTCTTGCCCACCTGTGGCAGGAACTGGTAATGGGCCGCAGGTTTACCCTGTACCTACAATGATAGCATGCTAACATCATTCCCTGATGTCAGTGTCATCTGTCCATACAGGGCATGTTATCAAGCATGGTATGTCCGTTGGGAGTTGCATGTGAAGGCACCACAGATGCTACAGGTGTCCATTTGGGAACATGGTGGAGGTGCACTGTCTGCATGTACGTGCATATTGGACAGATGACCAGGGTGACATGCCCTCTGTAGCCCACTGCTATCACTGCAGAGTTACTACCAGTGGCTAATATGCCGTATACTACCCACATATTGGCTGTTACCTAGGCATGTGTGTGTGCTCTGGGTAATAGTGGGGTTGCTAACTGTGATTGGCTGGCCTTGATGTCATATGTCTGGGTAAGGCTTTGCACACCTACCTCTCAGCTAATTTACATCTCGTATCCCTGTATGATTGACATGGTGATATATAGTAGGGCCACCATAAAATAACTGAGCAAAACCCCCTCCACATTGGCCACAGGTGTCACACACTCACAGCCACCTCTACACAGGATACATGTTACACACACACACACACACACACACACGCACACCTGTCATGTCTAGGAGTAGAACCCCTACCTAACTACTTTATCACACTACAACAGTACGCAGCTGCAGGAAGCACTACGGAGATTACTGTGTGTGACATTCCCAGGGGTGTATTTCTAGGTGAGTGACATCAGCAGGCTTGCCAAAGGTGAGTGTATGAATTGTACAGAGTGTGAGTAGCCTAAAAAGCATTATTCTCTACTCAGTCAGATTCATACACACACACACACACACACACACACACACACTTACCAGGGCTGGGGTTTGAACACCTATCTACCTAAGTTATCACACTACAGTGGTATGGAGTTACAGGACATGCTACAGAGATCAGTGGGTGTGATATTCCCAGAGGTGTATTTCTAGATGACTGACATCAGCAGGCTTGTCAAAGGTGAGTATTTGTATTGTACAGAGTGTGAGTAGCCTAAAAAGCATTGCTCTCTACTCAGTCAGACACACACAGATTCACACACAAACAAACACAGTTGCTAGGTCTGGGGTTAGAGCACTTATCTAACTACTTTATCACACTACAGCAGTACACAGTTACAGGACACGCTAAAGCAATTACTGGGCTCTGACTTTCCCAGAGGTGTATTTCTAGGTGAGTGACATCAGCAGCCCTGCCAAAGTTGAGTATATGAACTGTACGTAGTGTGAGTAGCCTAAAAAGCATTGCTGTCTACTCAGTCAGACACACACATACAGATTCACACACAAACACATACAGTTACCAGGTCTGAGGTTGGAACACCTATCTAACTACTTTATTACACTACAGCAGTGCACAGTTACAGGACACACTATGAAGATTACTGAGCTCTGACTTTCCAAGACGTGTATTTCTAGGTGAGTGACATTATCAGCCCTGCCAAAGTTGAGTATATGAACTGTACAGAGCATGAGCAGCCTAAAAAGCATTGCTCTCTACTTAGTCAGACACACATAGGTTCATAGACAAACACAGTTGCCAGGTCTGGGGATAGAACACCTACCTAACTACTTTATCACACTACAGCAATACGCAGTTACAGGACACGCTACAGAGATTACTGGGTTATGACTTTCCCAGAGGTGTATTCCTAGGTGAGTAGCATCAGCGGCCTTGCCAAAGTCTGGTATATGAATTGTATGGGGCTTGAGTATCCTAAAAAACATTGCTCTCTACACAGTCAGAGACAGACAAACACACACACAAACACATGACATGCCACATGCGGACACACACGGGGTCATATGTCACAGGTACATGTATACTAGATGACTACTTTCTTGTACAGGTATGTTGCACAGCTGGCACGAGCATCACATAGTCTGTCATGCTGACAGATGCTGATGGTCTATTATCTGCAGTGAGTGCATCTACACCTTACATGGTTGTGGGCCTTTGGCTGTGTGCTGGGTGGGACAGTCCCGGATGGGTCCTTGTTACAGTGACCCTCTTCCATACATCTATGTCCGTCTACCTTTGGCTTATTATAGTGTGGTGTCCTTACATATATGCCTGTATTCCTATTCACTGTGTGTGCAAGGCAGGAGTGGTGCATACTGACATGTGCCTGCACTAAGAACTGCAACTGCCAGATATGTCTGGTCCACTGGTGTTTGCAGACATGGCCTTCATGTTTTTAAGTGTGTGGGCATGCCCAGTATGACCTTTCAGTATGTTGTTGACTGACATTGCCTTCATTCCTCTGTGTGTGTGTGCGTGTGTGTGTGTGTGTGTGTGTGTGTGTGTGTGTGTGTGTGTGTGTGTGTGTGTGTGTGTGTGTGTGAGCATGCCCAGTATGGCCATCTGTATTGCATGTGTGGAGCATGTCCAGGTTGTTTGTACTGCGGTGCTGACCTTTGTGTTGTACACTGACAGGTAGCATGCTGTGACTACAGGGTATCCATTGGTCATTTGGCTTGGTATGCTGCTACATTTCTGCATAGCAGGGGGGAACACCTGACTGTTTCTACATTTCTACACAGGAGTGGGCGGCACACCTGACTGTTACTATTAGTGTATGTAGGATGGGGGGGCACACCTGACACTTCTACACATTTGCTAGGACTGTACTGGTATGTCGGGTACTCCATTTCAGTCTGTAATCTTGCCTATCGTGCTGGCTAGAGGCATACCAGTGTACTACAGATCCAGCTTTCACTGCCTACATATTGGTTTCAGACTTCCTAGCCTTCACATCTTCCATCCAGCTGTCTGGCCTGCTGTAGTCTGTCTGTGTAGGTCTGGGGGGATTACACATAGGGCTCATTCAGAGGCCATAGTGCAGCATTTGTTTGTGTTTGTCTACACCTATCCTGCTGACTGTAATGGTTGTTGTGTATGTGCCCCTCCAACTGGCATGTGTGAGTCACTTACCTTATGGGTGTCCCAGTACTCAGGGTGATGCTGCAGGGCTGCCTATTTGGATGCACAGAGTACACTCCCTATACATGGTTGAGCACAGGTAGTGTCATGTTTGGCATCCCTTTTACTGTATGTGCGAGTCGGAGAGAGGTGACATTCCCTGGGTCCCTACTGTGTCAGTGCATGTGCTATATGTTGCCTCTTTGCTAGGGCCAGGGCGTACTGGGCACACCTCCTTCTGCCTACTGGGGCAGGCTCAGGTTGTTCTTCCACGAGTCACTCTGTGCCTGTGCAGGCCTTGGAAATGGTGGGGAGCTGTGTGGCCCTGCCCATGCTATTCCTGCTGCAGCTGTTTCTGCAGG